>NC_133653.1:8800173-9102887 GCF_009905375.1 Apium graveolens
AATAAACCGGAAAAAATGAGGACGCCATATAGCTGATTTGGCGAGCCTTAACAAATACAGGGGATCGAAAGAAATGCAAATCAATTTTTTTTTAATAATGCACACTTATTATTAGCGTGATACGTATCATAAACAACCATAATTACCATACATAAATCTTGAAAACCAATCATAAAGACACATAAACGATCGTACGTACCATTCAAAATACAAAAAAATCGTTTGCATTCCTAAAGAACGGTCGATTATTAGGCAGTCTCTTAAGCCTGTTTTTCAAGGCCATTATTATAAACTCGACCAAAGAGTTTAATCAAGCAAGGTCGATGGACGGTTAAGCCGTTTTTTTGCATCACGTATGACACATACTTTGAGATGTAAGGCCAACCCAATTTTTGACATGATGCGACACATGTTTTGCCACATTTGTCGAGTTGTTCACACATGTTAATTATAGTCATACTTGTCAAAATTTCTAAGGTGTATAACCAATAACTGTCATATCGGTAATGATTCTCAAACCAAACCCGTCTTCGAGAACTCGTCAATTTATAACCTATCACGTTTCTAGGTTGATTATGGAAATATAAACCCAATCACTTTTTTTCTTAATCAACCATTTTTTATAATTAGTTTTGCCTTCATTTATTGTAGTGTCTGCATATATTCTTTTAGGCCGACATAATTTTATTTATTATTTTGATAAACTAATAAATTTTGAAAGTATTTATACTGGTCAAACTTTCAAATATAGTGGTTGACTATAAAAGAGGGAAACCCAACTGCAAGCTTAATTATATATTTTTTATGTGCGTCTTAGTCATTTGTCTCCATTATAATAATTTATTATCAAAAGTCAAGGTTATATTCTTAACTACGTTTTAATTATATACTATACTAATCACTTGCAGCTTATAATTATTTAGGGATCATGCAAATCAGCTAATCTTTCAGCATATGTACGTACAGTGCAAGGAAGGAATTAGATTAGGTAAATGAATCCACACACCCATACATATTTTTAATTAAGTGTCAACGTAAGATATATATCCTGAAGATGTCCAGTGTCAACTTTGGCATTTTCTACTGTCATTCCATTATATGAACAGTTCTACCGGCAAGGATAATGGGAGACGCGTTCCGGTCATCATATCTATATACTATAATACAGTTTCTCTGGGGTTCTTTAAATTCACCAACGACTAGCAACTTAATTGTAGTTATGTATATCTGATCTGGCTGCATGTAGGGACTACACACGAGTTGAAGTTTAAAAATATATATATGCACATCTGCTGGGGGGACATTTCTCCAGTTTTGCATGCCTCAGAACTGTGTGCATGTTCATATTAGTTTGAACAATTATTCTGAATAATTTTCGTAGAAAACGCAGTACATGCATTATATGTGTTTGCTGAATGAAAGTTTTATATTTTTCTATTGAGGGTATAATTCAAAGTAAATAAAGTTTTATATTTTTCTATTGAGGGTATAATTCAAAGTAAATAAAAAAAAAAAATTAAATCAAGGTCGGCAGTTTGTAAATCAAAATCATTAAAAACAGAGTAAATGACATTTGTACTCTTATAAATATTCACTTTTTCGGTTTGATCTTAAACTTTTAATTTGATACAATGCATTCCTTAATTTTAAATTTCACTTTTGCACTCTTTTAATAATTTTCGTCCAAAATAACTGTTATTGTCAGGGGTAAAGTCGGATTTTTTTTAAAATTTATATCATGACGATATGCACCCCAAAGTTTTAATATTTTGACGATATGCACCCTATATAGTTTTATACTTTATACTTTATTTTGAATTTTCTTAACTTTTGAAATCCATAAATATATATATATTATAAAATTAAATTAAAAAACAAAATATATAACAGACAAACTGGCTAGGGTTGGGTGTGATTTTTTTAAAAAATAAGCCGAAACCCAAAAGTAATGTTATAAAAACGATCCAAATCAAACTAAATGCTATAAAATTAACGAAATCTTGAACCCAAACATAAACATAAAATTCGATGGTTTTTAATAGATTATTATATTATGAAATCCAAACCAAATAAAGTAGAAAACTTTGGTTTGTGTAGTTTAGTTCAGGGGATTCCGAGAAAAAGAATAAGAATGTCCAATAACATTACATGCATTTTACGAGTTTTTAATTTGGTACATATTTTGTAGCTAATTTATGTTAAAAATAAACATAAGAACATAAATCAAATAAAGTATTTAGTAACACTAAAATTTTTGAAAAATTAGAAAACTTATAGTTTTAATAGATATTTTTTATAAAAATATTAAAACAAAAATAAAAAATTATAAATTATAAACATTGTGGCAAATAGTGAAATCAAAACCTAGAAACATATATTTGATAAAATAGATATCTTTTGATATTTTTATTTAAAAATATATATTTTTTAAAATTATCTGCATAGTATTTAAATTAAATTAATTTGAATAAAAGACTTATTTGTGATTTCATTTCAGATTTGATAGAAAATATTTATATTTTAATTATTTTTTAAGTAAAAAAATATTATCAAATATTATCATACAAATTTATATATTTTTTGAAACGAGTCGAAGGTAAAATCGAAAGGGTGTAATCTATTACAATATTATAAATACGGGGTGCACATTGTAATTATATAAACATAAAAAAAATATTACGATTTTCCCCTTGAAAATTGTTAAAATAGGTGCGATATGAAACGAAATTTAAAATTGAGGGATGTATTATGTCAAAATTAAAAATTTAAAATCAAACTAAAATAGTGAATATCTATAAAGGATGCAAAGTGCAATTTAGTCCTAAAAATAAAAATAAAGTATTACGTACTGCTTTGGAATGGACAGGAAGACAAAAAATAAAATTACAAAAACTAAACAAGTTAAATATAAGCTGATGTGTATGATTGGTCAGCCGAAATGCGAGCTGTTTGAATTATGTTGGACTCAACCCAATCTTGATTTAAAACATTTGTTCGTCGATCTCTCATAAGCACGTCATGATTTCTACAAAGTAAACGATCCCAGTTGTACAATAAGATTGTCTTGATCTTGACCATCCCATCTGACTTGTGATACGTACTCTAAGCCGTTGGACTGGGACTTAGGGTCTAGTATTCTTCTTCTTAATTACCGTACGCGCATATGTTTTTTTGTGTAGTAAAAGAGTAATATAAAAGTTACAGCAAGGTTCTCCACCGGTTAAACCTTACAGGAACTTGTATTTCTTTTTTTTTTTTCAAACAAGGAACTTGTGTTTCTGTTTGACAATATTATATAATATAATTATATAATATTATAGTGCAGAACAATATAAAAATTACCGTACAAGATAATATTAACTTTAAGATTTTAACAGTCTTCACTAAACACAACTCTAAAAACTGTATATCTCGCAAATTAATTTGTCAATCGACCATGTTATTTGTTCTTCAGTGTATTTGAAGTTCAAGATTCAAATTTTACAAAAAAGTTTTGCAAACAGGAAACCGAATCGTGAAATACAGTGAGCATATTATCAGCAATATCAAGCGAAAGACATAAGATAAAGGTAATATGGCATTGCCTTGCCGCAAATGATGGCAATGACAAATAAGATAACAATCTCAAATCTCAATACGTTAAGTATGCTAATGAAATACTAAATTACATATAATGTAAATTGTACTTTTATTATCATAATATAACGGGGTAGGAAAAAAAAACTAACTCCAAAATTTGTAAGTAACTAATATAAGTAAACAATCTCACAAATAATGAAAGTTATGACATGATATTTAATTACTAAAGACTAGGGCTGAACATTCGGTCGGTTCGGTCAAAAACCGAACCGAACCGAATTAACCGAAAACCAAATTATTGTATTTTTCAAAACCGAACCAAACCGATCTTATATATTAACCGAACCGAAAATCGAACCGAATTATTTCGGTTTATTCGGTTCGGTTTCAAAAAAACCGAAATAGTTAAAAAATATTATTTTATAATTAAAATTTACAAAATAAAAACCAAAAAAATGTTTAAATATACTATAAAATTGCAAACACCGTTTGATTATTTAAGATTAAAGACCTATACACTAGTTTATAGGTCATCTTACGGTGCTACTACTAATACCTAATAATATTAGTGTTAATAAGTATATGTTTAATAAATATATTATATATTAAATATAATTCAAAATAATGTATAAATATATTTCGGTTAATTCGGTTTTAACCGAACCGGTATTCTAAAAACCGAACCGAACCGATTTTATTTCGGTCGAAACCGAAAAACCGAAATAACCGAAATTTTCCAAAAAAATCAAACCAAACCGAACCGAAATTTGAGCCCTACTGAAGACGATCTAAAAATAACATCTTATTTCTTAATTTTTCATGAAGAGAATTATCAAGAAAAATACAAATATGGGTCATGTATTTATGATCACTAGGGTCGTCGGCCCAATCAATATAGCTATAAGTTCCAACTCTAAAAATAAGTGTTACACGAATATACAAGAGAATACGCATAAATGCATCACAATGTATGGTGGTATGAAATGTGATAAATTGACTAATGCATCTCAATGTATGGTGGTATGAAATGTGATAAATTGACTAATTACATGAACAATATGTGTAATATCCGTACGAGTAATTAGGGGTGAGCGCACCGCGGGCGGTGCTGTTTTTTCCGTAAATCGCAAACCAAATCATACATGCGGTTTGATCAAATTTCCAAATCGCACCCGCACCGCGTACCCTCAAAAACCGCATAAACCACACCACGAAAATGCGGTGCGGTGTGGTGTGGTTCACTGCCGTTTATACTTTACAAGTTCGAAAATTTAAATATATACAAAACTTAATTAAATTTTCGAATAATATAACAAAATCACCAATATTCTTCAATAATACAAATTAGAAATTACACCGGAAAGTTTAATTCATTTAGGAATTCAATTACAAAATAAAAGTAGTTTAAAAATGCAAAGTAAAAGACATAAACAGCAGCTTCAAAATCTGATCATCTGTTAAGTGACCTTGTCTACAGTACACTGTTAAGTGTTGATACTGTTTTATTTCTACCGCTGCTTATTCTTTTTTGCCTCTATTCTACTTTTGCTTTCACTTTGTACCATCAAGTGTGTATTCAGAATTGATAGTTTATACTAATTTTTAACTGAAAAGTAACGATCATCATCTAATAAACATTGTATAATCTCCGACACAAATTATGGTCTCAAAGAGCATCTGATTAGTAAACTATATTTTAATTACCTAAATACCTTATTAAATATTGGTCTGTAAATATTTAGTGGGTTGTCCCGATAGAAATACAAGTAAATTATATATATAACATATTAAATATTGCAGTGCGGTTTGAATCACATTTCAGAAATTTAAAATCACAACCCGCACCGCACCGCGCGGTTTATTAAAAATTTAAACCGCAACCGCACCACGAATTTAAAAATCGCATTTTGCGGTGCGGATTGGTGTAGTGCATGGGGTTTTTGCGGTTTTCTGCTCACCCCTACGAGTAATAGTGACATAACAAAACTAGCTACAATTGTTCGATATAGAGGATTTGATAGAGAACTACCATTAGAGAGGAAAGTATTTAACATTCAATACTTTGTTATTAGTAAGGCGTGCACGATTAAACAAATCAGCATACTTATCACACTCGAAATTTAACTCTGATATCATGATTATTATTATTATTATATAAATATATATAAGAAATATGAAAATATATTATAATCAACTTGAAATTCATAATACATATCTCAATACTTGTAAAAAAAAATATAACCTAACTTTTCGCAAATACCCTTAATAATAATATAATATAATAATTATAAAAATAAATATTATGATACATAAAATACCATGATACGTATTACAAATATAATTTACTAAATATATATATATATTAAAATTAATACGATGAAACATACATTTTAAGTATTCACCACGTAGTAGATTTGGCAAAAAATTTCGAGCCGACGGTTATCCGATCAAACCGGTTCGAATGGTTCTTTTTTGAACCTGATTTTTACGGTTTAGTTATTGGTTTGATTTTTATTATCAAAAACCGAATAAATTTAGTTAGGGACTAATATTTAGACTAATCAAACCAAAATCTGACCCTAATACCTGAAACCCGGTTCAAATCGAACCAAATCGAAATCCGACTATACGTGATATATTAAATTTATTATACTATCATTATATATTTTTATAATATATTTATAGAATTAAAAAATATGTTGATTTAATTTAACTTAGTATCTCGAGTAATTAAATATAAACAATTTAAATGAATTAATTATTATGTAATGTTATACTAGTATATGACCAATTTATTACTTTTAAATTATGACCTTCTTTTGACCATAACATAGAATATATATCCTTTCATCTATTACACCAATTTTTATACTTAAAAAGAAGAGTATAACATTTATTTATATATTGAAAAATTGATATTTTTATCTCTCTTACTGAATTTTGTATAATTAGTTACTTAAATCATTCATATAACACGATACAAATTTTTAAATAATATATAATTTCTGTTAATAATTAAGAAATTTTAATCGTTAAAAAAGTTTTATTTAGATTTGTTAAATGACATGATTAAAAAGTAACCAATCTAAGAACTCAATATTAACTTTTTCATTTTTATTCGTGTATAATTATATAATTTATCGAAAAAATAGAATCTCTTTTGAATCTCATAAATTTTTATATGTTTTTAAATCTCATGAATGTTGATTGATTCAATCTTAATTTTAAAAATTATATAATAATTATTACAATATTAATAAATAGTTATTTTTAAAACAAGTTAAAATTATTTAGTATCTCATTTTAGGTCAAAGGTTCTCTTATCTCTATAAAATTACTCATATATATTAGTTGCGAAATATACCGATACTAAACACTTTAAATTTATTTGATTCACATTTACAATTCATAATATATAAAATAATGATTACACTCGATAAAATTTAATTTCAAATACAACTTATACGAAAATAAAATATAACATTAAATGAAATTTATATCTTCTTTATTTTCTTGTAATTATTTTCTAATTTAACAAATTTAATAATTATAATGTTTTATAATAAATCTAATTAATTATTGTCAAAAATTAAAGAGGATCATATATGAATAATTAGTAGAATATATTGTTAATATGTAAATTTGTATCAAAATTTTGAAATAATAATATGTCACTAGTCAAGAGTCATGACCAGGATTTAGCCCAAAAAAGAAGTGGTAGTTTTTGTTATAATTTAAGGTCAAAAAGTAGTTTTTTGTATAAATATAACATCACAGATGGTTCATTTTATATATTATTTCAAATTTCATCAAATCCCCAAGTACCCCAATATTTTAAATACAAAATTAATTTTTTAAGCTATTTTTTATAATTTTTAATGAGATGGGATGATTTGTGAATTATAACTCCACACCTATCTTTTGTTCTATATTTAGCACAATTTATAGCAGCACAAGATATAGAACACACCATTAGAGTGATAAATATTAGTTTTTATTTGATAATATAGACATATACCAAGATATATCATAAAAATAGGTTTGTAAAAGTAACATGTTACGAGGCTACCTATAAAAATAAATAAATATAGTGTGATAAATATTACTTTTTATTTGATAATATAGACATATACCAAGATATAGCATACAAATAGGTTCCTAAAAGTAACATGTTACTAGACTACCTATAAAAATAAATAAATATAGACTTTTAAGTTATATTATTTAAACATGCACCAACCCTCCTCAGAACATTATATGTTTGGTTTTTATTTTATTTTCCATTCATATGACTCCATATTTTAACATATGCAATGGAGTACATATCTGATCACGGATGCCAGAGCCTTTAATTATGATGTATGTCAACCTAATCTACCAAGTACATGCTCATTAAATGAAATATTTTGAGTAAACAACTTAAGACGGAAAAGATTAAGAATATTCTTTACTCGTTGAAATTAGAGAATTTACCAAAAATCCTAACTTTTCTAAGTTTTTTTGTGATTTTATTATTTTCAGATTTTTTTTGCAAAAATACGGAATCAACCAAAATTAACCACATAAGCAACTAGTTGAATAAATTTTTTTTGGTTGATTTGAGGTTGCATGTAGTTGCAGAGACTAGTAAAGTTTGCATTCAAATTTGCATCCGGTTGATTACAGTTGACAAAAAATGGTATTTTTGCAAAAAAAATTGAAAAATGGTATTTTTGTAAATTAAAAATTATTTTTGCAAATTCTTTTAAAAAATGACAATATTTTTACAAAAATGCTTTTAGTTTTGGGTATTTTTCAAAAAAGCCCTTAAAATTAATAGCAAAATTAAGAATATTCTTTAACTATTGAAATTAATAGCAGGAGAACAAGTAGTGACAAATAGTAACAATAGTAACATTAATAAGTACATAAACGGTCTTAACCATTTGCACAACATACACATGATAATCATAATTTAACATAATGGAAAGGGAAATGGTGAATATATTTTGGAGGGAAAAAATATATACTAATATTAAAATAATTAATAAATATTAGAAGCTTCTCAATAACGAGGTAAGGTTTGAAAATCTTAAATATGTAAAAAGTGATTAAAAGCAATTCCAATAGAGTGCTAACATGTTCCTTAAATATATTATTATAAAAATGAATCATAGTGTTTTAGCATATTTTATTATATGTCAACTGAAACAACATTCCTTATAAATATATCTAATAATATTTTATTAATATATTCAAACTCTAGTTATGCATTTGATAGGGAGAAAGAGAGAGAATTGATTTTTTTATTATTAAAATGAAGGTAAGGATTTACTAGTGGTTATTATAAATAAGGCATGCTAATTTTTAAGGAAGAATTAGGATGATGTTGGGGCTCTATTTTATACAATATTCCCTAAATTTGAGTTTAGGATCTTAAATAGCTAATTTATTGGAGTTGCTCTCTAAGAGTATGTTGAAGGTGAGTTTTGTGCTAAATTTGTCAAAAAATAATTTAAGATGATAAATAAAAAGACATTTGGAGTTGCTAGCAACTCCAATTTGTATCATTATTCAGAAATATTTTTCAACTTTTTTCCCTTTTTTCCTGAAAATTGTAATAATTTGTTTTATAGCAGTCTATATGACATTTAAAAGTTCAATTGAAACAATTTATAACCAGAAACTTTTTCATTAGAATTATAATTAAAGAATAATTAAACTAGTTTAATAAGTCGCGATTCACATTAATATTATAATATTTTTATATTTCTAAAATTTTTTTACAACACAAATAAATATATAACTCTATAAAAAAACATCCTTTCGCTTTTTTAGAGAAATTTTAGGACTTATAATTTTGGAAAAAGTTAATATGATAATATTAACTCAAAAAGAAATTTGTTGAATATTAATATGGTAATTTAATTTCAAAATAAATTCTAGTAGAGGATTAAAATATTAAAGTTTGAGTGTAGGAGAAATAGTATAAGGTAAGTAATTTTTTCATATCATAGTATAAAAAAAACTGTCCACCTTTTCCTTTTAATTAATATTGAATCGACTTTTGTGTTTTATTCTTATGTTTTGTTTTGATATGAATTACTATTTCCCATACAAATATGATGATAAATCCATTTAGTACTTTCTTGTATTTTATTACTCAAAATAAAAAACAAACACTAAATTAGCGTGAGGCATATATGATATACCACACATTGGCTGGTCCAAATTAAACAGACAACCTGTTCCAAATTGAAAGAAAATCATCACCGTTAATTAACTTTCTCCAATTAAAATATACATATTACAACAAGACTAACTATACAAATGTAGATAAGCATCTTAGTACTACTGCATCCCTTAATTTTTTGGACATTTGACTTTATTGAGGTCAGAGTTTTTAGGTGGGGATGTAAACAAATAATGAAGTTCAAAGGTGATTTTTATACTCCTACAGGCTGAGCAGTCCATGCCCTTAATCCCTGATATGTAGTTATTTTATAGGGTCGTTAGCTGCTAACATTAACTTATTAGATTCTAAATTTGACTTATAAATTGGATCGAAGTACTGATCCCCGGTTAATAAGTCACTTAAATGGAGACGCCAAACAAGCCCATAGTTATTTATAGTTTTGCTGACTTGATAATTATTGATAGCCTATAAAAGGACACTTCCCTTCTCCTTTAGTTTGTACCACTGCTCAGTTAGCTCTCTTTATTCATATTAGTTCATATATTGCCTCTATTTGAGTCTTCTTCATTCTTTCCTCAACCAAACTTAAAAAACAAGTATGAAGTTCCACATTATTATTCTCTTGGTGTTTGTCTTGGGAGTTTCAAGTGCTTCTGGTGCTGATAAACTGACTAAGAACTTCTACAAAAAAAGCTGTCCACGAGCTGAAACGCTTGTGAGGGACATTACTTGGGGCAGAGCTCAAAGTGATTCCAGATTGGGCGCTAAATTACTCAGGGTTCACTACCATGACTGCTTTGTTAGGGTACAAGCTAGCTTGCATATATAAGTTACATATTATTGTTTCTTATGATTAATATATATGTTACTATTAACACTATATTTTTATTATTAACAATTTTGGAGAATGTTGATTTGCATGTAACATTTGTTGATGCATGCATGGCAGGGATGTGATGCATCTATACTGTTGGACACAGTGGGAACAAATGCTGCTGCAGAGAAGGATGCAAGGCCCAACCTCTCATTGTTAGGTTATGAAGTAATTGATGAAATCAAGTCCCACATTGAAAAAGTATGCCCTCAAGTTGTTTCTTGCTCTGACATTCTAGCCTTAGCTGCTCGCGACGCGGTCTCCTTCCCTGTAAGCTTTATATTGAATGCATTAATCAGCATTTGTAAACTTATCCATGCGTTGATAATTTTCCCTCCCATTAATACACATGTAGTTTAAGAAGCAAATGTGGGATGTACTCACCGGAAGAAGAGATGGACGGACTTCCCTTTCATCCGAGGTCAATGGAAACATACCTGGAGCTTCCTCAAATTTCACCACACTTAAGGATTTATTTGCCAGAAAAAAACTCAATGTCAATGATCTTGTAGTATTATCAGGTAGAGTATATATTTGTATACCAACACTTAAATGATATTAGTTGCCATGTACGTGTAGTGTATGCGCGAAGGAGTACCTGCAGAGTTATATAAATTCAGATAAGCATCTAATTAGTTTCTTTACTAAAATACAATTTGTAGGTGCTCATACCATAGGAGTAGCTCATTGTGGACCATTTTCAAGAAGATTGTATAATTTCACTGGTAAAGGCGACACAGATCCTTCTTTAGATCAAACTTATGCTGAAGCTTTGAAGTCACAATGCCCGAATCCAGCTAGTCCTTCTATAACTGTTGAGATGGATCCTCAAAGCTCCGAATCATTTGACACTCAGTACTTCACTACAGTCAAACAAAACAAGGGGTTGTTTCAATCTGATGCAGCACTTATCACAGACAGGGCTGCAGCAAAAATAGTAAATTCACTAGTAAAACCCAACTCTTTCTTCTCCGAGTTTGGGAAATCAATGAAGAATATGGGAGAAATTGAAGTCCTAATTGGAAATGCTGGGGAGATTAGGCAAAATTGTCGCATAGTTAATGCTTGATTATATTATACTCATCTATTTACATTAGTTATTATCAAAAAGAAAATGTATTTACATCATATCTAATAAAAGAATAGCACTTTCGTTTTTATCTTGTAGAATAAACTATAATTTGCTTGAGAAACACGAGATGCAGCTTCTTTTTCTACCATAATATCATAAGAGCCCAGAGACGACCATTTTTGTTTAACCTCTACTAGTCACCCCTTTTAACACCAGTTGATAAAATCATTAAGTAATTCTTTTGCAACACATATTTTTTGAACACAAAATAAATTCTTCTAAAATCTAAACCTGCTGGTGAGCCAGACCTTCTGAACCTGGACCATCTGGCGGGTGTTGAAAAGCTATATCTGTTTAGACTTTTCCTAGAAGATGAAGTCTCAAACTCCACCTGTTCTGGGTCCAAAATCATGTCATGTTTCCAGCCAGAATTGATTGCCTCTTCCTCCAGCACCCCTATTTCTCTAATTTTTTGTTGAATTATCATGGTTTCCATGATTATTTCCTTCTCACTGGTCTTTAGAGCTTCTATCCAAGCCTGAGCTGCTTCTACTTTTTTATCTGCAACTATCTTGGCCTCAACTGCATGCCCTTTTAAGTACTCATATTCAAAAGTTGAGATGCTTATCATGGAGTTATGGTGAGACGTTGTAGCTCTAGCCTCCATCGATATCTCAACCAGAGTTTTTAGAGTTTCAAGAGTCATCGCTTCTGATGATTTGATGGCCCTGAGCTCTTCGATGGAAGCTTGTAACTTTGCCTTGTAAGCCCCGTTCAGTTAAATCCATAATGGACCACGTGAATAACTGTGTTATCAGCCAAATTTAATCGGGTAAATATCTCA
Organism: Apium graveolens; assembly: GCF_009905375.1. Lineage (NCBI taxonomy): Eukaryota > Viridiplantae > Streptophyta > Magnoliopsida > Apiales > Apiaceae > Apium > Apium graveolens. Next base: position 8,812,718 of record NC_133653.1, read on the forward strand.
AGGGCTCCACCTCGTCTCGGCCCAATCTCGTAAGATTTAGATTTCCACATCAAGTTTTACCCGTTTCCGGGCCTGCATCTCTGCAGACAAGGGCTCGGGGACTTTCCTGGGCCGGACTAATAAATCAGCCCAAGCCCAATCACGTCATCTTGTGGTCCATTATGGATTTAACTGAACGGGGCTTACAATCTTGTGGACTTGAATTGATACCGGTGCATACAAACATGCCTCAAAACCATGTGAGGTAGAAAAATCCTTGAACCTCTCACGGAAGTTAGTGAAAACATATTTGCGCACTTTAACCTTTCTCAAATCAAGAAGTGATTTCGCAAATTATATTTTTATATAAGTGCCCCCACATTGTACCTGGATTTTCGTGAACGCTCTAGAGGTCCTTCGCCAAAGGACTCTCATAAGGGGTTGGGCAATAGCCCCACATTCACATAGGTAAGTTCATCAAGTTTGTATTGTCGCAAACCACCTCTTACGAGACTATGAACTTATTAAGAGCATTAGCTCATCCTAACACATGTGACAATAATAAAAATACTACATCACTTTATTAATAGGAATGGTAGTAGTATATAAACATGAGTTCTTTTATGATTTCGTTTGACCCATTGAACTTAAACAAGTTTAAGATGGGTGTCCATCACAATTCACTCCACAATAGGCTTTAAACCCATTCCTTGTGCTGACTCCAACACTAATTTTCTACAAAGGCCTTTGGTGAGAGGATCTGCAATATTCCTCTCTGATTTTACATACTCGAGTGATATCACATTATTTCTGATCAGACTTCGAATTATAGCATGCCTCAAGCGAATATGTCTTTTCTTCCCATTGTAGAGTTGATTATTCGCTAGTCCCATTGCAGCTTGTGAGTCACAATGCATTGAAACTGATGAAGAAGATCCAGATGCTAAACATGATTGCACATTAGCTTTCATAGGAAAAATATGCTCAAAAAATTCAACGTCTCTTGACTCTTTAAATGGACCAAAACCATATGCATCTTTAAGAATAAGTCTATATGCACCACCATTAAAACCAACAAAAATACCATCAACAGTCTTGGGATCAATTTTACTTCTTTGAAAATCTGGGAGCCCAATTTTTCCCAAACACCCCCACACTTTAAGGTAACTCAAGTTGGGCGCGAAACCCTTCCATAATTCATAAGGAGTTTTATCAGATTTTTTATGCGACACACGATTAAGCACATAGCAAGCATATAAAATAGCTTCACCCCACATATTAGAAGGCATTCCTGAACTGATAAGCATAGCATTCATCATATCTTTAAGAGTTCTATTTTTTCGTTCAGCTACCCCATTTTGTTCAGGCGTATATGGTGCTGTAACCTCGTGAATAATCCCATTAAGTTCACAGAATTTCTTTAGAGTTGCTCCATCATATTCACCACCCCTATCTGTTCTTAAACTTTTAATATTTTTATTCAATTGTTTCTCAACTTCAGCCTTATAAATAAGAAATTTTTCTTCGGCCTCATCTTTCAAACTCAACAAGTAGAGCTTGGTGAATCGTGAAAAGTCATCCACAAAAGTAATATAATAACGTTTACCTCCTCTACTCATAGTGTTCTTAAAGTCACCTAAATCACTGTGAATTAATTCAAGCAATGTCGAAGACCGGTTTCCGATTTTATTAAAGGCCTTTTTAGGGTGCTTTGCTTCAACACATACTTCACATTTATCAAAAGATGTATTGCTGAATTCAGGGATTAGCCTAAGTTGTTTAAGCCTTTTCACAGAAGCAACATTTACGTGACCCAGTCTAGCATGCCATAAGGTAACAGATTCAGCAATATAAGCAGAAGCAGTAGCAATTTTATTATCAGTCAAAATATCAAGTACAAACAGCCATACTTGGTTTTTAAAGCATCCCAAATTTCTTTGGCCTTTAAGGACTTGCTATAGATTAAATATAAAGCAGATGTCATATAATGCAATAACATTCCACGACAAGTCTTATTATCCTTCTCGAAATCTTTTCCAGAATTTTCAGGGGCTGAGTCTTTAGTGAGACAATAATCTACTCCAATTTGACTCAAGAAAAACTCCATCTTATCGGACCACATTTTATAATTTTTCCCATCAAAAGGGTCTAATTTAGACATATCAGGAATAAAAGTATTGGAATTCATGGTGGCAGATAAGATATATGCTAACACAAATTTCAACTTTAGAATGTAGGAAAAGAAGAGAGCAAACCGAAAATAACTTGAGAGAATGAAAGAGTCGTGGCGTGAATTAACACTGCCCTAAAGTTGAATTTGCCCCGCTACGTACACACGGCCTCTTGGCAATCAACCTCCAAGGTTACACGACTTCTATTTCTTTGGTGTAGTACAAAGAAATAGATTGAAAACACTCTTGATCATTGCCCAAAAATATACTTATATCTATATGAGAGGAAAATTGTTATTGTTTTGTGTGTGCAAACATGAGGGGGAGACCTCCTTTTATAAGAGCTCAAACTTGTAATTCCAAGAATGGCCAAAAGACACCATTAATACAAGGAGGTAAAAAGGCTCCAAAGTGAAAAGTCATAAACTGAAAAGTCTTGAAGATTTTTCTAGATTTTTCTTTTAAAGCAAACTATAGAAATAATATTTATATTAATATTAATTCTAACATGCCTCATCCAAATCAAACTCCAAGTTTGTTCTTAATAGTTCAGCCTTAACCTTTGCAGTCTCTTCAAGGTGAAGAGTCCTTTCTTTCTTTGCAGCCTCTGCCTCTGCCCTCAAATGTCTCAGAGTGCCAGCAAGACTTGACGACATAGAATTGGCTTTTTCTTCAGCAGCAGAGAGAGCATCAAGTTTAGATTTTGCTCTCAGCAACTTTGAATTGACACTTTGAATAGTTAATTCTGCTTTCTCCTCCTTTTTCCTCAATCTAGCCTTTTCTTCTGCAAGCTGCTTGAGTTCATCTCGAATAATATCCATAGAGGACATCAACTGAAAACCTTCTTCATTGACAGCAGCTAATTCTTTTGCTACCTCTGATTCTTCTGATCTTGTGTGTAATGCTTTTCCCTGATTTTGGAAGCCATCTTCTAGATTCGTTGAATTATCTTGTATCCGGATATCCATTCCCTTGATCAGAGCTAGTTCACTCTTTAATCTATCAACATCGCCAGTGGTGACAGCCAGTTCCTTTTCAATCTCTTCTGCAATAGCAGCATCTTCATTCAAGTCATTAACTTTCTTTTTTGTTTCTTCAAGTGCAGTCAAGTAGCTCTTCACTTCCTCTTTTCTACTGGCTTCAATCGCTGTACATTCTTTAAGAGCCTCAATTCGTGCTAATTCGACTAACACATGCTCGTTGTTCATCAATATTTTTCCTAAGTTCTTCCGCCAAGCTGGTATGTGACAGAAACATGGAGCTCGAGGCTTCTATTTCACTCTCTGCATTCTTTTTTTCCTTCTAAAACATAGGCCATTTCAAGCTTAAGCTTGCTTATTTCCTGTTTTATGTTTTCTAGTTCTCTGCTCACTTCTGTATACTGACCATCATCTGTTTTCCTTCGAGATAATCCCAAGTCATCTTTTAGCCCTTTTTGCTTGTCTAGTCTCTCAATCTTGGTTACCCTTGTATTTGATTCTTCAATTCTTCAAGCAAGATCTTTCACCGTCTTCCTTGCTTCTGACAGCTCCATTTCTGCATTGGCTTAATATGATTCTGCAATTTTAATGCCCTCTTTGAGTTGATTAATATTTATCCTTGCCAAATGCAGCTCCCCTTTAGTTGCAGATGGATCCTAACAATGATTGTAATCATATCATTGAACTCTAAAAATTTCTAGAGCTGTTAACAAACCGAGCCGAGCCGAGTTTTGATCGAATCGAACTCGTTAACGAACGAGCCAAACACGAGCTTTCTCCATCAAAACGAGCGGAGCTGAGCCGAGCCGAAGTAAAAAGTTCTGGTCAAAACACAAACCAAATACTTTTATTTTTTTCTAAATTTTTTGTTATATCACTAAAATATATAGCTCTTAACATCCGTACTGTTGGATCATTCATAAATATTTTAAAAAAAAATTAAAATATTAATATGAGACTTAACACTAGTTATAAGTACTGTTCAAACCATTGGTTGATTGTCAAAATAACAAACAAAATAAATTTATTTTTTTCTAAATTTTTTGTCATATCACTAAATATATAGATCTTAACACCCACCAGTACGGTTCGATTATTTATAAATATTTTAAAAAATCAAAACATTAATACGAGACTAAACACTAACTATAGGTCAAAACACCGGTTGACTCTTAAAATAACAAATCAAATACAATTATTTTTTTCTAAAATTTTTGTCATATCACTAAAATATATAGATCTTAACATCCGTACGGTTGGATCATTCACAAATATTTTTTAAAAAATTGAAACATTAATATGAGACTAAACACTAGTTACAAGTACTTTTAAAAGCATTGGTTGATTGTCAAAATAACAAACGAAATAAATTTATTTTTTTTCTAAAATTTTTATCATATCACTAAAATATATAAATCTTAACATCCGTACGGTTGAATCATTTATAAATATTTTTAAAAAAATTGAAACATTAATACGAGAATAAACACTAGTTACAAGTACATGTCAAGCCATCGGTTGACTGTTAAAATAACAAATCAAATACATTTAATTTTTTCTAAAGATTTTGGCATATCACTAAAATATATAGATCTTAACATCCGTACGGTTGGATCATTCATAAATATTTTTTTAAAAATTGAAACATTAATATGAGATTAAACACTAGTTACAATACTGTTCAAACCATTGATTGATTGTAAAAATAATAAACAAAATAAATTTATTTTTTTCTAATACTTTTATCATATCACTAAAATATATAAATCTTAACATCCGTACGGTTGGATCATTTTATAAATATTTTTAAAAAAATCGAAACATTAATACGAGAATAAACACCAGTTACAAGTACAGGTCAAAACATCGGTTGACTGTTAAAATAACAAATCAAATACATTTATTTTTTCTAAATTTTTTGTCATATCACTAAAATATATGTATCTTAACATCCGTATGGTTGGATCATTCATAAATATTTTAAAAAAAATTGAAACATTAATATGAGAGTAAACACTAGTTACAAGTATTGTTCAAACCATTGGTTGATTGTCAAAATAACAAACAAAATAAATTTATTTTTTTTTCTAAAATTTTTATCATATCACTAAAATATATAAATCTTAACATCCTTACGGTTGGATCATTTATAAATATTTTTAAAAAAATCGAAACATTAATACGAGAATAAACACTAGTTATAAGTACAGCTCAAAACATCGGTTGACTGTTAAAATAACAAACCAAATATATTTATTTTATTCTAAATTTTTTGTCATATCACTAAAATATATAAATCTTATAATCCGTACGGTTGGATCATTCATAAATATTTTTTAAAAATTGAAACATTAATACAGGATTAAACATTTGTAAGAAGTACTATTCAAACCTTTGGTTGATTGTTAAAATAATAAACAAAATAACTTTTTTTTTGTAAAATTTTATCTTATCACTAAAATATATATATCTTGACATCCGTGCGGTTGGATCATTCATAAATATTTTTAAAAAAATCGAAACATCAAAATGGGACTAAATAGAATTACTGATTAAACTACTGGTTAACTGTTAAAATAGCAAACCAAATATATTTATTTTTTCTAAATTTTTTATTATATCACTTAAATATATAATTTTTTTATTATATCACTTAAAATCCGTACGGTTGAATCATTTATAAATAATTTTAGAAAAAGTGAAACACCAATCAGGGAATAAATACTAGTTACAAGTAGTAGTCAAATCACTTGTTAATAATTTAAATATCAAATTAAAAAAATTATTTTTAATATCTGATTTTTTTTCAAATTAGTAAAATATATATTTTGACATTCATATGTTTTAATAATTTAAAATATTTATAAAAAATCTAAATAAAATTCATAATAATCAAATATAAAAAAATAAAATATTTTTTTTGAGCCGAGCCGAGTTCGAGCCGAACATGCCAAAAGCTTGGCTCGAACTCGTTTTCTTAACGAACACATTTTTGTGTTGGAGATCGAGTCTTTAACGAACCGAACCGAGCCCTTAACGAGCCGAGCTCGAACTTGTTCGCGAACGGCTGGCTCCCCTGACTATTTGTGACCTGGGCCCTGTGCCAGTAAGTATTGGCACCCCCTTCAATTCCTTTTATGCAGACGATTGTCTGTCTATGTACATGATTTTTTTGGATATACGTAGGTAGGGCATAAAGATGAAAGTGACAATATCCCAGGCATGCATAATGCTACTAGCAGAGGTGGCCAAATGTGCGGGTTTGAACCGCACATTCGAGACCGGTTCGTACGGAAACCCGTAATTATTCGGCCCGAAACGGGCCGGTTCAAACCCGCACAATTCTTTAAATTAACCGAGCCGATTACGAATCCAATATTGGAAAACCGAGCCCGGACCGCACAACACTGACCCGGCACGGCTGCAACCCGCGCGAGCTGCACAAGCTGCACAACCCGCACAGCCCGCACGGCCCGCGGGTGAGCACACACAGATTGCACAGCAGCAGGTCTAGAAATTAGCTTATAAATACTGAATACATACATACATTTACAAATCTTCACTGACTCTCTTACTCTCTATTCTATTTCTCTCTAATCTCTCTCTAACTCTCGACTCTGCCTCTCAATCTCTCAAGTCTCAATTAACTTATATTTTTTTCTTTTATTTCCGAAATTCACAGACACACACTCATCACAATATACAGACACAGACAGTGACAAGGGCCAGTGGCAGTTAGGCTAGGAAGAAAAAAGAAAGAAAAACAATTCAACTCGGAGCCCGCATCAACCGGCCGACAACCCGCATCAATCCGCCCTCATCAACCCGCGGCCCGCACAGCTCGCTCGCGAGCTCAGTGTCGGGTACGAGTTTGCTTCTGTCGGTTCAAGCCCAGCCCGGCCCGATTCGTTTAATTAACGTGTCGGTTCAGTGTTCGTTGTTTTCGGGTTCAACCCGCTTCTGACCCGGCCCGGACCGCACGGCCCGCACTACTGGCCACCTCTAGCTACTAGCCTACTACTAATACAACTATATAAGTCCTGTGTTAATAGTAAAATGACTATTAGCCATTATTTAAACTAGTCGTTACTTGCTAACCGTACACGGTCTCAAATTAAAAATAATATCAAGTATAAAATTGAACCTTGTTAAATACAGATAGATTAGTTAAATGTATACCAACCAATGAATGTAAACTAACAAATAAAAAATGAAGTGAAAACAATATTTACTGAGTTAATTATTGTAGAAAAGTTGAGGATAACTTGGATTATTCTGAAGTCTTGAGAAACAATTTCAGATTAAAACAATTTGGTGGTTATCCAAACTTTTCAACCGGATAAAATTAGTATATAAGAACAAAAAATGATGTATTTTGTGTGAATTCAACAACTAACCTTTTGTTTTTTTTTCTATATTGATGACAAAATCTGTTGCAAGTATTATATAGGTGTCCAAAAGACATGTCATAAGACACGTCCATACATGTCCAAAAGACATGTGCTAAGACACATCCATACATGTCCAAAAAACATGTCCTAAGACACGTCCTTTGAGGTATGCAGTTGTGTCTAAAAGACATGTCTTTTCACATTAACACCAACCCCCACCAATACTAAAAATCATAATAAACTCAAACAAGCATGCACTCCACACTCTCCCGACTTGTTTGATGAAATATTACAATCACATTGGTCAACTAATTAATCCAATTACACTAAAATATCTAACAATCCTCCCCCATTTTAGCATAATTCATGATTAACTAAACAAAATCACAACAAACAACAAATTTATGCATAAATGAAATATCATGACGATTGAATTTCATATTAGTATATTACACATCCCAGATATTCGAATATCAAGGTATCACAACTGATTGAACCTCTGTTATTCATAATGAATACATGAAGATAATATACACATAAATTTACATTCTCAAATGTTCTCACTTGACACTATCTTTTACTAGCCTTGTGTCTTAATCCTTCATAAGCATAATAAAGTCAAGTCCTAACTTCTTGAAGCGGCTAAACTTCATGCTCACATAGGTAGCTCTTTTATTCTTGCACCTGCATATGCAATTTTTCAAAAGAACTATTAAGAAGATAAACTTCAACCTCCTCAACTTGCAAGTCTGAACACATACCTTGGGATGATACTATTTATGTGTTCCAATCTCTAGATGTTAAGCTTTCCGCATTGAATTCAACATCTAATGTCATATTAGATGGGAATTGGGTATCTCAACATGAGAAATTTTAGATGGACTTTAATCCCACCCCTACAGCCGATTTGTACACAAGATCTCTTCTCAACCCTTTGGTCAAATGATCGGCTAAATTATGTTGAGTTCTTATAAACTCCACTGATATAACACCATGCATGATAAGCTCTCGAATCATGCCGTGTCTAACACCTAAGTGTCTAGACTTGTCTTTGTACACTTCTCTATAAGCATTAGCCAAGACAGACTCACTATCACATCTGATAGATATGGGAGATATCGGTTTAGGCCACAATGGAATTTCATAAATCAGATTTCTTAGCCATTCAGCTTCTTTACCAGCAGCTGATAATGCTACAAACTCAAATTCCATTGTTGAGTTAGTAATGCAACTCTGTTTTTTTGATGCCCAAGAAATAGCACATCCCCTAAGAAGGAATACTCAACCACTCGTGGAAGAATGATCTTCTTTATCGCAAATCCAACTTGCATCTGAATGACCTTCAAGAACCGAAGGAAATCCAGTATAAGTCAAACCATAATCCATGGTTCCTTTTAAGTACTTGAACACTTAGCTTAAAGCTTGCCAATGATGTGAACTTGGTTTGCTAGTAAACCTACTAAGCTTACCAACAACATAGGCTATATCTGACCTAGTGCTTATCATGGCATGCATGAGGCTACCAATCGCTCTTGAGAATTCAAGTTGAGATACTACAACTCCTTTACTAGATACTAGCTTAAGACTAGGATCAATAGGAATGCTAACTGGAGAACCATTATTAAAGTTAAATCTTTTCAGAATCTTCTCAATATAATGAGATTAAGAAATTGAAATACTATTTTTCGTACGCTTGATCTTTATACCAAGAATCACCTCAGCCTCTCCCAAGTGTTTCATATCAAAATTAGATGACAAAAATTTCTTGGTTTTATCCATTTGATTTTGGCCAGTACCAAAAATCAACATATCATCTACGTATAAGCAAATTATGACTCCTTTACCAGAATCATCAAACTTGCTATATACACATTTGTTTGCTTGGTTAAGAAGAAAACCATTAGACAAAACCATACTATCATATTTTTGATGCCAATCTTTTGGTGCTTGTTTAAGACCATACATATATTTCTTCAACTTACACACCTTGTGCTCACTACCAGGCATAACAAACCATTCCAGTTGTTTCATATAAATCTCCTCATCTAATTCACCATTCAAGAATGCAGTTTTTACATCCATCTGATGAATTACAAGGTCGTGTATAGATGCAAGTGCTATCAACAACCTGATAGTAGAAATCCTAGCAACGGGAGCATAAGTATCAAAGTAATCAATCCTTTCTTTTTTCCTAAAGCCTTGTATAACCAATCTGGCTTTAAATTTGTCTATGGTACCGTCCACTTTCATTTTTCTTTTGAAGATCCATCTGTTTCCGAATGCTTTACATCTAGGAGGTAGATCAATCAATTCCCATGTGTTATTATTCATGATAGAATCCATCTCATCCTGAATAGCTTCTTTCCAGAATGCAACATCCCTTGATGTCATTGCTTCATTAAATATTTTTGGATCCTCCTCAATAATAAAATAATATAGGTACTCAGACTCAATCTCAACCTCATCTCTTGAACCTTCAACCAAATAAAGTTGAAAATCAGGTCCAAATGATTTATTTTTTCTAGCTCTAAAGCTTCTCCTTGGTTCAGAAGGTCCATGAACATCTTCAGTTTGGACCGGGTTCCTACTGAAAGAATTCTGAATCATGTCTCTTGGTCTAGGTATAGATGTATATCTATATCATCAAAGTCAGCATCTCTTGACTCTATAATCGTATTCACAGATACATTATCATTAGATTCTAATACATAGAACCTATATGCAATGGAATGCTCATCATACCCCACAAAAATACAATCTAAACCTCTTTCACCCAAGTTTCTCCTTTTGGGTTCAGTGAGCCTTACAACTGCTCCATCCCCAAACTCTCAGAAAACTCAATTTTGGCGGCTCTTTATACCAAAGTTCATAAGGGGTAAATTTATTCCTCTTAGTAAGAATCCTATTCAATAAATAACAGGCTGTTAACATAGCCTCACCCCAAAAACCTTCATTCAAACCCGAATAGGATAACATAGAATTAACCATCTCTTTCAAAGTCCTATTCTTCCTTTCTGCCACACCATTTTGTTGTGGTGTATAAGGAGCAGTGGTTTGATGTATTATACCAGTAGATTGAAAGTATACTGGATCATAATACTCACCTCCTCTATCAGTACGCAGATTTTTAATCATAGTACTTTTATGTAGCTCTACTTCTTCTTTATAGATTTTAAATTTATCAAGAGCTTCATCCTTAGTATTCAACAAACAAATATAGCAATATCTAGATGCATCGTCAATAAATGTAATTACATATTTTTTATTTCCCAACGAAGGTGTAGCATGAAAATCACATAAATCGCTATATATCAGTTCCAACACTTCAGATATTCTGTTTACGTCCTTGAAAGGCTTTCTGGTTATCTTAGTTAACTTACATGTTTTACATTTCTCATTATTTATATCAATAACAGGTATGAGGCTCATTTTAGTCATATCCTTTATTCTTTTATAATGTACATGTCCCAGTCTAGCATGCCACAATTCAGATTTATTCAAATTATTGCTAGCACTATTAGAAGCCATACAAGCAGATTCATCATCAAATGAGACATTAACATTCAACATAAACATGCCATTAAATAAATAACCAAAGCCAACAAAAGTACCATGCTTTGACAAGATATACTTGTCACTTTCATACACTTGTTTGTAACCACAATTATTCAATACAACACCAGAAAAGAGATTCTTTCGAATTTTAGGAACATACAACACATTATTTAATAATACATATTTTCCAGAAGTAAAAAACAAGCTTTACATTCCCTAGTCCTTTGATTGGTTCAGTTGCAACATTTCCCATCTTTAACATAGATCCATCTTCGATTGGTTGAAAATCTTCAAACCAACGAACATCTTTACACACATGACTTGTTACTCCAGAATCAATCCACCATGCAACATTATCATCCTGCACATAAAATGCCTCAGAGATTAGTGACACATAATTCTGCCCAGAATTATAATTTTGTACTAAAATCTGACCTTGTTGCTTTTCTGGATCCTTAGATCCACTTGGACCAGCATTATTCTTGCCTTTACCAACCCGACAATCCTTCTTGAAATGACCAGGTTTGCCACACTTCCAACATGCCAATTTTGGTTTCTTGTTGGAAGAGGTATTGTTATTTCCTTTAAAATTCCTCTTCTTACCATTGTCTTTGTTAGAATTCTTAGAAGATCCACCATCTTCAACCATATTTACAAAAGAGTTACAGACTTGATTCTTTCCCTTAGGATTATTCTCAATTTCTTGAGCCCTTAAAGCCTCTTCAATTCTGAAGTGACTTCCAAGTTCAACCAAAGTCATCTCTTCCTTATAATGTTTCAGGGTGTGTTTGAAATCTTTCCACGAGGGTGGCAGTTTGTCTATAACACTAGAAACCGAAATGGATTCATCCATTTTCATATCGTGTTGAACAAACTGTCCCAAAATCCATAACAGTTCATTATACTGTTCCATGACCGGTCTAGTATCAATCATTTTATAGTTAATAAAATTACTAACCAAAAACTTTTTGCTAGAAGCATCTTCAGCCATGTACTTGGATTCAAGGGAATCCCACAATTCTTTTGCAGACTCAACATTTTGGTATATATCAAAAAGAGAATCAGACATACCGTTCAAGATGTGACCCCGACAGATGTAGTCATCATTCTTCCATTTGCAGCGTCTTCTAGTCTGTTCTACAGTTTCCTCCTCAGTCATTTCTGGCATTGGAGTACTCAAAACGTACACAACTTTTAATGTGGTTAACAAGAAATGCATCTTCTTTTGCCATCTTCTAAAGTCATGTCCCTCAAACTTGTCTAGTTTTGCAAACTTACTAGTCATGTCTTTTTACAGATTCGTTGTTCGCCATCTTCAGAAAACAAATTTGTTTCAATCTTTGTTGTAGAAAAGTTGAGGATAACTTGGATTATTCTGAAGTCTTGACAAATAATTTCAGATTGAAACAATTTGGTGGTTATCCAAACTTTTCAACCGGATAAAATCAGTATATAAGAACAGAGAATAATGTATTTTGTGTGAATTCAACAACTAATCTTTTGTTTTTTTTCTATATTGATGACCAAATCTGTTGCAAGTATTATATATGTGTCCAAAAGACATGTCCTAAGACACGTCCATACATGTCCAAAAGACATGTGCTACGACACATCCATACATGTCCAAAAAATATGTCCTAAGACACGTCCTTTGAGGTATGCGGTTGTGTCTAAAAGACATGTCTTTTCACATTAACACCAACCCCCGCCAATACTGAAAATCATAATAAACTCAAACAAGCATGCACTCCGCACTCTCCCGACTTGTTTGATGAAATATTACAATCACATTAGTCAACTAGTTAATCCAATTACACTAAAATATCTAACATTAATTTGTGTTAGTCGAATTAGTATTTGTAGAGAATTGAATTTATAATCTGTGTGAAACAAGAATTATTTTAATATCAAATATTAAATTGGTACTTGTGATTAAAAAAAATCGAATCACTTATGAAATTTTCTAGTATAATTTTAGTTCTGTATTATTATACTTGATACATATATCTAACATATTAGTTTTATTTTTGTGAAATAAATTGTATATTTATGTTATGAACCAAATATTTGTTATTTTAGATAATTTAATATTAATTAATATTTTTTGATAATTATCTTATAATTAGCCTTTTCAATATAACTTATTTAATATTAATTAATTATTGATAAAATTTATTTTTTAAATTAAAAATAAATAGAATTTATTATACTTAATTTAATATTACTTAATATAATCTAAATACAACCTATAAATTTGTTAATGTTATTTTTTTTAACTTAAAAGTAAATAACACTGTAATGGATAGTAACAAATACAATCGTTAAATCAATATATTTTGTGTTTAAAAGTTAATAAATGTTACTAAAATCATTACTATTACTTAATTATTTTTAAAATAGTATTATCCAATTTTAAAGTAAACCGACATCAGAATTTACACTAACTAATAGAAAATAAATTTTACATGGAATAGAAGTCGATTTGTGTTGAAAACAAAATTTATAGATAATAAAAGTTAATTTATGTCGGTGCTTTGGTAATCTTGGTCACGCACAGGCTGTAACAGGGAAAAAATCGATAAGCTGACAGTAAGAGAGCAAAATACTGCAGGTTTAAAACTATCTTAGAACATTTCATGATCATGATTTAGGAAAAAATGTTGCATACCTGCAATATCTCGTTGATTGCTTTTGTAAGAGCAGGCTTCAAATCACCAGGATGCAATCTTCCACCTTCGTAGTCAGAGATCAGTTCCTTAAAACTGATAAATGTTTTGTTTGCACAAATGTAACTAAAATAAAAAAAAATAAAAATTAATCCACATGAACCTCCATTAACAACACTACAACAAAAATTACTAAAATCCACCGCCCGAAAATTGTGGAATTTAGCTATAATCGACCGTATTTGATGGCTTTTAAGAGGGTGAAATTTAAATTTTCCGGTGGAATTTATTTAAACTCGACAGGTTCTTCGGTGGCTTTTATTAAATTTTAAATTATAAAACTTTCAAATCAAAATTTTTGTGAAAATTTAAATCTTCCGCCCCCAAAATAAATTATACCAAATCCGGTCGATTTTAGTATAACATAAGAAATAAAAAAAGAGGAAAATCCAATGGCGCCTAGAGAACCTGGATGCCCTTGCTGTTGTTGACTTATCGGGGGACTGAGTTAACTCATTTTGAGTTAAACCCAAAGCCTTCAAATTTACAACACATACATATTTAATTACACTATTAATATATGGCTATCAAAGACAAATCAAAGATCTGTAAAATTCATAATTCCAAATCTGATTATACAAATAATTACAATCTGTATATAATGTTATAGAAATCGGAAATCGGGATAGATCGGTTGTGCTATCGATTTGCGATTTATCGGAAATCGGGGATTTATCGGTATATAAAATCGGAAAAAAATAGGATATATTTAAATATTATTTTTATAAAATATATATCAAATTAGATTATTATTATTATTATTATAAACACAAATATATTAAACTTTTACTTTTAAAAGTTTTTTTTATATTATGAGATTTATTATTTTGTCACTATATTAGATTTGTTTGTTAAAGTTTACGATTGTTTCCTAAAAAAACGTACATGAATGAATAAATTAGTAAGAAGAATTTTATATAAACACACATAAAATTACGTTTATGCCCCTTTTTTATATATGTAAGCAAAGGCAGAGAGGTCTGGGGAGTTGTGCGCTTCATCTTCTTCCTTCTTTCACTTTGATGTTCCTATCTGTATATCTATTTGTATAACTGTTTCTCATCGTCTCTTAAACCTTGTCATTCATAGACTCTTCTGATATCTCCGATTTTAACCCGATATGCACCGATTTCGACCCGCTTTTCAAAATACATTTTTTCCGGCGATTTGAAGATAATAGATCGGTAACTTACTGAATGCCGATTTATCGGCAAAATCGCCGATTTCTGGAACAATGTCTGTATATCAAAACAAACATCCCCAATATTCATAAATTCACAAACAACAAAGGAAAGAAACATTATACAACTTATAACTATGAGATATCTTGCACTGCATAATGTTTTCCTGTCCGCTAGCTTATAAAACTTTCTGAATCTTCTGAGCTCCCTTCCTTCGGGAGATTATATATTGGAGTGTGAAGACTGAATAATGGGAGTTTGCAGATTAAGTGAAAAGAAACGAAGGGAGGAAATTTGGGATAAAAAATTAATAATGGAGGATGGAGGTAAAAATAAGACTGGGGTTTGGATATGTGCGTGGCGGTTTATAATTGGCTGTTTTAAATTCACATGGATTGATGAGCTGTATCTTTAACTAGCATTGGATTATCCATTACTAACTGGCATGATTATCAGTCTACTAGCTGAATCAATAATTATTTATGTGTTTCTTGCCCATTTACATGTTTATTTGTATACTGGACTGTACATCATGCTGTATAATTTTGGCCAACTTCGAGTAATTTAACAAATATATTATATCAACAAGGTAATTAAACAAGATAGAGACAATTTTTTGAGGATTGGTATTACTAAATTACAATAAAATAATAATAATAAGATACCGGAAATTAATAATCTTGTTTTTTTAATATGCTAAACATATATATTCAACATTTTCTTATCATTTTTATATTTTTGAATAATCTTTTTTAATAATATGTAAAGAAAAGCGACCAAAGTTGGTTCCTTATGTTGTTCCAAATTTGGAGATGTTCGGCGGGAAATTTCCCGCCTACTTTTAAAGTAAGTAAAATCGACCGTACTTGAAATTTGGTTGCTTTTATTGTTAAATTCGACCGATTAAAATCGATCGACATTAAAAGCCACCAAAGAAAAGCGACCGATTTTAAATTCCATCGATTTCAGTCGCTTTTAATCTTCAGTTAGACAAAAAAATTATTGACCCTAAATTCCACCGAAATTGGTGGAATTTGAAGTTGGTCACTTTTATTTGGTGGCTTTTATATATTTTTCTTGTAGTGCAACATTATACATAAAGTAAGAATAACAGGCACTGGTTACCCCCAGGCCCCAACCAGTCATAAGTGATAGCATATAAGCGACCCAGCTAGGATCCAACCTGGATCTAAAGGGTATCAGGCTCAATCGACGGATCAAGACCCCTCTCTCCCCCAGAACAATCAAGTGGAGAGACCAGGCCCGTGCCAACCCATGACCCGGGTCATCTCCCAACCCGGTTCCAATTTGGGACCTGGATCACCCGCCTACCGGGATCCAGCCGACGACCTGGATCATCTGCCTACCTGGATCCGGATCAGGGCCAAGATCACCATGAGGGGGGTCCCAGCAAGCACATGCACACTCCACAACCCGCCAAGGAAGGGTAAGTGGGCATGTTATGATGACAGCTATCAACAACCAACATATCAGACAAGCACGGCGCGTGTCAGAAGGCCGTTAGGACACCCTTAAGGTGGTCCTCCCCTGGATACATGTAGGTAATCCACCCAAGCCAGACGTCCTCCACCCCCAAGAACCAACGGCCCTGATCTAGAGGTAACAACCCCTAAACCCTTCCCTTGGGCTATATATACCCCCAAAGATAAAGGGTTTAGGGGTTAGAAAAATATTCACGCTTTTGCACATTCACCCTCTCACATCCATATACACACACAACAACCTTTCTATTATATACATACATACATACATACATCTTCATCTTCTCCAAAGCCCTATTCTTATTCTTACGCCGGAGGCGCCGTGGGAGCCAAACCCCCCTTCCAGTGTTGTTTTGCAGATACCCAATCAGCAACTACACCTCATTAACACCCATAAGGTCCAGGAACGGCGTCGAACGGAGCCGCCCCGCTCACCGGAGTTATCATTTGGCGCTAGAAGGAAGGGCTCTCCATCCTTGGGTCTCGGTGCCCCTGGATTCACCTTCATCAGCAAACTCTTACGAGAGTCCACATCTTAAACCTGTAAGAACAAAAGCAACCATACCCTCTCTTGAATATGAATGTTCATTCTAGCCATGTTTGTGTGAGCTCATTACTTTAGGCCACGTTTGTGTGAGCCCGCTCTCGTTTGTTAATTTTGTTGTTTAGGGTTTGATAATCTTGATAGTCTTGAAGTCTGGGGTTTGATAGTTTTGATAGTTTTAAAACCCAGATCTACTTTAGTTTGCATATTGTCTTTGTGTTCTAGAGCCTGCTGTTCTTGTTCAATAGTATTGTTAGCAAAACCTAGAAAGTTTGTTTGGTATTATTCTGGAAATTTTTGTAATCTTCAAAAAAACAATCTTAGATCCACATTTTTAGCCTCAAATCTTGGTCAGTTGTTTGTGCAATTGTGGTAATGGCAAGAGCAGGAAAAAGTACGGTTGGTAGGCCCTCTGCCAGTACCCAGGTCCAGGATCAGGACTACTCTCAGGCTCACGAACCTGGGGGAGACCGAGAGACCCTCCAGGAGCAACCATTGACGCAACACACCCCGGTCTTGGAAAGGGTAGTAACACTTCGGGATGCCAGAAATGTCATAGAGCTCAATTAGTATAAGTACACCAATGTTCCAGTCGCAGATGAGCATATGACCAACTTAACAAGCCATGAACTGGCTGAAGCAATCGGACTCTACAGAGATGAACAAGCCCGGGCTCAGATAGAATATGAGCAAGATGACGAGCAAGAAGAGTCCGGGGACTCTCAGCAATCTAGGAGATCTTTCTTTGACCGAATCGGAACTAAGGAAAAAAAGAATCAAAAAGAGCCTAGTAAGAAGGAGACAGAAGCAACCAGGAGGAAAAAATTGGAAGAAATGAGGGAACAGATTAGAAGAGAAGAAGAGGCAAAGCTTGAGCTAAAAATTCAGAAAAGGATGCAGCTAGAAGAGGAGAGGCTCTTAGCTAAGACAAAAGGAAAAAGGACCCGGAGGGACCCTACCCCCGAGGTCATTTCTGACGACGAAGAGGAGGGGCAGAAGGACCTGAAAGACATGATTTATGAGCTCCAGAGAAAAATGGAAAAAGATTCCGGACTGGAAGTTGGGGAGACCCTTACATCCTTCAGTAATTCTCTAGAAGCCATCCCCCGACAGAAAAATCTCAAACATTACAACTTTGACTCTTTTGATGGATTGGGGGATCTAGAAGAGCACCTCAATTACTTCGAACAGATAGCTCAGATATATTACTACAATGACCTAACCAAGTCCAGATTCTTCACCTTGACCCTCAAAGGGGGGCTCAAAGATGGTTCAGTAGGATCCCATCATGAAGCATTCACTCCTGGAAGGAGTTCATGGGGGCCTTCCTTAGAAGATTCAGAGTTAATAAGACACATGAAATGCACATTTGTCACCTGGAAATAATCCGCCAATATGATAACAAAGCACTTTCAACTTATATGCGGAGATTCCAGGAAGCCATCAACAAAGTCTCGAATCTTAATGAGAGAGAGGCTCTAAGCATATTCCGGAGGAACCTGGATCCAGAGCACAATGAGAGGTACATTGTAGAGTTGATAAACAAAGAGCCACAAAGCCTGGTCGCTGCCTACTCTATGGCAGCCCGATTCATAAAGGAAACAGACGTTCTCCAGGCGATGAGAATGACTCGGAATGGAAGGTCCAGGAACAAAACTTCTGGTGACCAACCGGAAGGGGGTTACCATCAGGAGAAGAAGTTCAAACAAAGCAACCAAACCCATCAGACCAATATTGTGCAAAACACTCCAGTATTTCAAAGACTGGGTCCTAAGACGGAATCTAAAAAGGGATCTCGGTCCACCTAGGCAAGCCAGAGAGCCTAGGCAAGAGCCAGACTAGACACCACTAAACAGGACCCGGGAAGAAATACTGAAGGAGATAAAGGGAAAGCCATTCTATTATCCTCCGAAGCCCATGCAGACTCCCCCGGAGAGCAGGCCTTACAACAGGCAATGCGACTATCATGAAACCCATGGGCACAAAACTGAAAATTGTCTCTCTCTCAAATACTTCATTGAAGATCAAGTTAAGAAGGGAAACCTAAATCATTACATATCCTGGGAGACAAATCAGAAAGAAGAAAGGAAAAGGAAAGGAAATAATATAGTGAATGTGGTCCTAGGAGGGTCACACTCTCCTCCTAGGAGTCTGGACTCACGAGATGAAGTATTCTCCATCCAATCCTACACGGAGATGGTGATCTCATTCAGCAGCAAAGATTATGAAGGGGTCAACCCGAACCACAATGAAGCTTTGGTAGTGACACTTGACATCTTTGATAATGAAGTAAGAAGGATTCTGATAGACAATGGATCTTCATAAACATAATTTCCAAGCATACCGTAGACCGGATGAAGCTTGGGAGCGTACGCTCCAATGAATGCCGAGAGGACCCTCTCTACGGGTTCGGGAACAACTTGGTCCCGATCCAGGGAACCTTATACTTGCCAGTGATATTTGGATCAGCCCCGAACCAAGTCAATCACGTGATAAAGTTCTACGTGATAAACACTCCCTCATCCTACAACGACATAATCGGGCGCTCAGCACTGACGAGGATCTAAACAATCACCTCCATATCACACTTGAAAATAAAATTCCCAACCCCAACCGGGGTAGGAGAAGTCAAAGGAGATTATGAGATCGCCGAGAGATATTATAGCCAAGCTCTGGTAATGGCTGAAACTCATCAAGACAACAAGAGGAAGGCCGTAGTACTTCGAAAACATCAAAGTATTAAGAAACATCGCCCCCACTCAAGGGATGATTCGAGAAAAGAAGTCCAGATCATAGAATCCCTCCTAGATCCAAAAGCAACCAAACCAAGCTCAGAAGAGCAAAAAAGCAACCAAGTCACAACAATGATTGAATTGAGCCTAGGCCTTGGCCAGGCCAATCCTATTGTGCAAGCAACCAACCCTGAAACAAGTGAAGTAGGGGAAAACAACCAAAAAGAGATGACAACCCAGGGTCAGATCTATATGAAAAAGAATACAGATGCCCGGATCCAGCAATTGGTGTCAAATATGGATCACGCAAAGATTGAGGCCGCTGTAGAAACGGAAACAATTCTGGTCAGTACGAGTGATCCTTTAAAGAAAGTAAAGATAGGATCCGGACTTGAGACTACCTTCAAAGAAGAACTGGTGTCATTACTCCGAGGGTACTCCGATATATTTTCCTGGAGCCCGAGAGACATGCCCGGGTTGGATGAATCATAACAATGCATAGCTTGGACGTTAACCCCGAGAGGAAGCCAGTTAAGCAAAAGAGAAGAAATTTTGCCCAAGAAAGGCAGAAAGCAATATATGAAGAAATTGAGAAACTACTCAAAGCTGGGATCATATGCGAAGTCAAGTACCCGGAATGGTTGGCAAACGTTGTAATGGTAAAAAAGGCAAATGGGAAATGGAGAATGTGTATTGACTACACGGACTGAAACAGTGCATGCCCTAAAGATCCTTACCCCTTGCCAAATATTGATCAATTGATTGACGCAACATCGGGGCACGTCATGTTGAGTTTCATGGACGCCTACTCGGGGTACAACTATATCAAGATGAATCCCAAGGATATCCTAAAGACAGCCTTCATTACCCACAGGGCGGTCTATGCCTATGTAATGCTGCCTTTTGGATTGACTAACGCGGGAACAACCTACCAAAAGGCAATGAATAAAATCTTCAAAGACCAGATTGGAAGGAACCTGGAATCCTATGTTGACGATATGATTGCAAAGTCCACAAGCATCCCCGGTCACATAGGAGACCTAAGAGAATGCTTTGACAACTTGATGAAATACTCATTCAGGCTCAATCCAGAAAAGTGCACATTCGGAGTAGGGGCAGGAAAATTTCTTGGATTCATGATAAGCAACCGGGAAATTGAAGCCAACCCGGAGAAAATATAGGCGATCCAGGAGATGAAACCTCCCACAACACAAAAAGATGTGCAGAAGCTAGCAGGGTCGCTGGCAGCACTCAGAAGATTTATCTCAAAGCTAGCCGAGAGATGCCTACCGTTCTTTGACCTTTTAAAAGGAGCAACCAACAAAAAAGAAGTTAATTGGAGCCCGGAATGCCAAAACACATTTGAAGAAATTAAAAGGTACCTCTCTCAACCCCCTGTGTTAACCAAAGCCCAACCCGGGGAGCCCCTATCCCTTTACCTATCAGCAGGGGGCCTGGCAGTTGGAGAAACCCTGATCAGGGAAGAGAATGACAAAAAGCAACCAGTTTATTATGTGAGCCAAGTGCTAAAAGATGCAGAGACCCGATACCCAAGGCTAGAAAAGTTTGTTTTTGCCTTAGTTACATCATCCAGGAAGCTCAGGCACTACTTCCAGGGAAGGGAGATACGAGTGGTAAGTAACCAACCCTTAAGAAAGATAATAAACAATCCAGATATCTCAGGAAGGTTGGTAAATTGGGCAGTCGAGCTAAGTCAATTCAATTTAAGCTTCATCCCAAGAACAACAATCAAAGCCCAGGCTCTAGATGATTTCATCATAAAATGTAATTTCCCTGAAGAAGAGCCTACGTCCATGAGCATTGACCCTGAGAGAAACACTGATCAAGACCTAGGAGCCTTGGCTCTCAAAGTTGATGGTTCTACGATAAATGAAAGATCAGGAGCCGGCCTCATCCTAAAGAGCCCAGAAGGATTCACAATCCAAACAACAATCTCCTTTGGCTTTTCAGCAACAAACAACCAAGCGGAATATGAGGCCCTAATAGCAGGATTGAAGCTAGCAAAAACCCTAAGCATCCGGGATATCAAAATCTACAGCGACTCGCAGATCGTGGTAAAGCAAACAAACGGCAAGTACATAGCCAAGGATCCAATTCTAGCCAAGTACCAGGCTCTGGTCCAAAGCTACCTCGCCTTGATACCGAAAACACAAGTCATTCAAATCTGCAAGGAGCGGAATTCCGAAGCTGATACACTATCTAAACTTGTTCAAAACTCATCAGACCTGGATTGCTCCGTCTACTTCGAAGAATTACAGAGACCAAGCATAGAATCTGAAGAGGTCATGAAAATAAACAACAACCCTAATTGGATGACCCCATTTATCAACTACTTGGAGAAGGAAGAGCTCCCCGAAGACAAAGGGAAGGCTCAAAGGTTAAAGGCCAAGGCAGTAAAATTCTTCATTAAAGAGGGGATACTCTACCGCCGGACATTCTCATCTCCAATCCTAAAGTCCATTGGCGCAGGGGAGGCAAAGTATTGTCTGATAGAAGTTCACGGGGGGATATGCGGGGATCATATGTCCACAAAGGCCCTAGCTCACAAGAACATAAGACAAGGGTACTACTGGCCAACTATTCACCAGGATGCAATAGATTTTGTGAAAAAATGCAAGGAATGCCAGATGTTCAGCAATGTGACCCGGATGAGCCCAGTCCTACCCTCCTCAGTCTTGTCGCCAATCCCTTTTGCTCTATGAGGCATTGATATCATGTGACCCTTCCCTAGGGCCAAAGGAGACCTCAGGTACTTGCTAGTCTCAATTGATTATATGACAAAATGGGTAGAAGCAAAGGTCATGAGAACAATAAACCAACAAGATTGCATCAAATTCCTGGACAACATTTTGATGAAGTTCGGGATCCCGAGAGTACTGGTCTCAGATAATGGGCCACAATTCGTTGGATCAGAATTCGAATCTTATCTTCAAGAGCGGGGTATCCGACACAGGAAATCATCTGTAGCCTACCCTCAAGGGATTGGCCAAGTAGAAGTAACCAACCGGATCATACTCCGGGGGACCGGGAAGAGACTCAGGGAAAGCAAAACCAGATGGCCAAAAGAAATGCCTAATGTCCTATGGGCCTATAGGACCAACCCCCGGAAAAGCACATGAGAAATACCCTTCAAACTGGCCTACGGAACAGAAGCGATGCTACCAATTAAAGTAGGATCCCCATCCCATCGAGCAATAAACTTTGACGAAATAGCAAATGAGGAGGGGATCAGAACAAATATTGAGCTAATTGATGAAGTCAGAGACCAGGCTGTTGCAAGGATGGAGAAGTACAAGGAAAAAACTAAAGAGCACTTCAGCAAGAAGTCCCGGGTCAAAAACTTCCAAGTTGGAGACTTGGTTCTTCGAGACACGGAAGATTCAGATCCCACCAACACTGGGAAGCTAATGCCAAGTTGGGAAGACCCATATAAAGTCAAGGAAGTTCTAAGGCCAGGAACATACAAGCTCATAAATATGGATGAATCTGAGATCCCAAACACTTGGCATGGACCCAGGCTCAGAAAATTCTACCAGTAGAAAAAGAAACCAAAAACTTGTAGCCTATGGCAAGCAACCAATTTATGATCCTATATTTTGTATGAACAAAATTTCAAATCAATGAAAAGAATTTTCTTTTCCCAGAAAGTTATTACTTCTTTAAAATTATTAGTAAGGAAAGCAAAAAATAATCCGGATATAATCTCACACCCGGATTGGAAGTAAATAGAGCAATCATCAATCCGGGTATGGTGTCATACCCGGATTAAAAGCAACATTACAAGAAAAAAACAACCCGGACATGCATCCAGATCCGGGTTGAAAACAACCATTATGTACTTAGATTGATTCCTAAGTACATAAAGCAAAATAAGCAATCATCAATCCGGATTTGTAGAATACCCGAATTGAAAACAATATTATAAGCAAAAATAACCTGGATAAGATTCCAGATCCGGGTTGCCACAACCATTATGTACTCAGATTGATTTCTAAGTACATAAAGCAAATAAGCACTCATCAATCCAGAATGATAACATACCCGGATTGAAAACCAATATAAAAACCAAAACAAACCCTGATGATAATCCAAATCCGGGTCAAAAGCAAACATTATGTACTTGAATTATTTCCTAAGTACAAAAAGCAGAAGCAACTATCAATTCGGTTATGGTACCATACCCGGATTGATATACCGTAAAAAAGCAATGTCAACCCTTACAAGGCTTCATACCCGGAACCACCCATCTATAAAGCCAATCCGGGTTGGGGGACATACCCACAGCCAAGCAGAAAATATTTTCTACAATGAAAGGAAAATACAAGGAAAAAAAGTCAAATTTAAAGCATAATCCGGATCAGTGCCTGACCTGGAACAAATCCAAATATTACAATCAAGTTCAGAAAATCAAAGTACGAGAATTGGAAATCATAGAAAAAGGGAAATTATAGCGGCCGGGCCCGAGAAGCCTAGCAAAGCTGGTCCGGATCTAGAGGAAACTAGGGATGGGCCCGTTATATGGTTCTGGTTCACCCTTTCCCTCTTCGATAGCAGATTTCGTAGCAAAGAACTCCTGAATGAAACTGTCCCAGTTGGTCAGAGGGTCGGATTTTATGTGCCTCTCTGCAACAAGCCAAGCTCTGCGGACCTCATGAACTCCTACCTGAGCCACCTCGAAGTCATAAACGTCACTAGCCTTGAACTCAGCGATTATGGCTTCCTTCTTCAAATCTTCATTAGCAGCAAGCTCGGCCTTCAGCCTCTCCACCTCTTTGGTAAGACCCTCAGCCCGGTCCTTCTCCTCCTTCAGCTTCTCGTTCAATCCGGATTCAACCGTCCGGAAGTTCTCCCGGGCCTCTTCCAGCTCACCCTTTAAACCATCAGCCCGTAACTTCTCGATGTTGGTCCGGTTGTTGGCCTCCCGGATCTTCGCAAAAGTAACATCTGAGCAGATGGATATGGCGCTCCCAAGCTGGAAAAAGACAAGGTGGAAACTGAGTACAGAAGCAAAGTTAGGGGGCACAATCCGGGACTAAAAACATAAAAATTCAATAATTACCTGCCCCCATTGCCCGGTTACCCTCTTCAAGGCAGCGGCCATGATGTACCCCTCAACCTCCTCCCAATCATCTTCGGAGGGGATGTTGGACATAAACCCGACAAGGTCGATCAGAAACTTGGTGCCTATCTTCACGACATTCCCATCTGGACCTGTTCCCTCCGAGTCGCAGATGACCCGGTTGGAGACCACAGCTTTGCCCCGGGGGGCTTGGTTGGGACAGACTTCCTTTTCTTCCTTGGAGGATCGTCACCACCCGGTGCTTTGGTAATCTTGGTCACACACAGGCTGTAATAGGGAAAAAATCGATAAACTGACAGTAAGAGAGCAAAATACTGCAGGTCTAAAAATATATTAGAATATTTCATGATCAAAATTTAGGAAAAAATGTTGCATACCTGCAATATCTCGTTGATTGCTTTTGTAAGAGCAGGCTTCAAATCACCAGGATGCAATCTTCCACCTTCGTAGTCAGAGATCAGTTCCTTAAAACTGATAAATGTTTTATTTGCACAAATGTAACTAAATAAAAAAAAATAAAAATTAATCCACATGAACCTCCATTAACAACATTATACATAAAGTAAGAATAACAGGCACCGGTTACCCCCAACCAGTCATAAGTGATAGCATATAAGCGACCTGACTAGGATCCAACCTGGATCTAAAGGGTATGAGGCTCAACCGACGGATCAAGACCCCCTCTC
Organism: Apium graveolens; assembly: GCF_009905375.1. Taxonomy (NCBI): domain Eukaryota; kingdom Viridiplantae; phylum Streptophyta; class Magnoliopsida; order Apiales; family Apiaceae; genus Apium; species Apium graveolens. The sequence goes on from NC_133653.1 coordinate 8,838,266, forward strand.
TCCCAGAACAATCAAGTGAAGAGACCAGGCCCGAGCCAACCCATGACCCGGGTCATCTCCCAACCCAGTTCCAATCCGGGACCTGGATCACCCCCTACCAGGATCCAGCCCACAACCTGGATCATCTGCCTACCTGGATCGGATCAGGGCCAAGATCACCATGAGGGGGGTCCCAGCAAGCACATGCACACTCCACAACCCACCAAGGAAGGGTACGTGGGCACGTGATGATGACAACTATCAACAACCAACATATCAGACAAGCACAACGCATGTCAGAAGGCCGTTAGGACACCCTTAAGGTGGTCCTCCCCTGGACACGTGTAGGCAATCCACCCAAGGCAGGCGTCCTCCGCCCCCAAGAACCAACGGCCCTGATCTAGAGGTAACAACCCCTAAACCCTACCCTTGGGCTATATATACCCCCAAAGATGAAGGGTTTAAGGGTTAGAAAAATATTCACGTTTTTGCACATTCACCCTCTCACATCCATATACACATACAACAACTTTTCTATTACATACATACATACATACATACATCTTAATCTTCTCCAAAGACCTATTCTTATTCTTACGCCGGAGGTGCCGTGGGAGCCAAACCCCCCTTCGGGTGTTGTTTTGCAAATACTCAATCAGCAGCTACACCTTATTAACACCTAGAAGGTCCAGGAACGGCGACGGACGGAGCCGCCCCGCTCACCGGAGTTATCAATAAGAATCAGAAAAAATTAAAACAATATTTGTAGAGAAACAGATAAAGATCTTGGCAAGGTACAATTAGCCATCAAACAGATTTCACAATGGAAAATTAAAGGCAAAATACATAACTCTTTCACAGATTTCACAATAGAAAATCAAAGGCAAAATCAAAGGCCTATAGTTGTACCCTACTTATTGTCATAAATTATACATTTATGTGCAGAGAAAAATATGGTATTAGCAACAAGGCCAGCATAATAATTGCAGTGGATACTTTTCGAGGCAACATAAAATTGCATTTAGAAACAAGCTTGAGAGGAAATAGGAGCTGTTCAGAGGTTGGACAATAAGGCAATAAACTTATATTGGCATAACAATCACAAAATAACTAATTATGTCTGTCTAAGAAGACAAATCATATAGGAAAAGGCATAAAATGAAGGGACCATACAATGAGACAATGTTACTGGCTTGTTTTTTCTTCCAATTTTATCACAGTACTCTCTTGCGAGTACATTTAACTCCATCTGATCCATGCCTGTTTGGCATATGTCAGCCTGTTTAAAAAACAATTTTCTGCATTAATATACATGAAATTCGAACTAAGCACAGGTCGAATGCACCACAAGGAAAAAATATCAGCACATTGCAGGATAATTTACACTATGTGTGATGCATTTAATTCATCATGTTCACAAAGACCCATAGGTCAAATGCACCTGAAAGCAGCAATGCGTAAATTTCATTCGACGTACACTCAAAACCATTAATAGAACCAATCATAAAACATTACCTCTCTACCCCAAATCGGAAACACCAGCCCGGCCCGCTCAAAGTCAAAACCCGAAAAGTCCGCCTCAATCAAAGTCTGGGCTTTTTAAGGTCCGGTCAAAGTACGGCCCGGCGGCCTTTTGTGAACCTCTATTGGTAGTATTCATTCCATCGATAAAACACCCTATATGTAAAGCCGATAAAACCACACACATGCACTTCAATCACATTACTCACACAAAAAAGAAAATTTTTGGTTGCATAATAAGTTTCTTTAAGAAGTTGGTTAAATCAAATGCAACAAAAAACAACTTCAATTATTTTCCTTTAAAACGAAAAGATAAGTTTCAATTTGGTGGTCAACCGTAATTTTGCAAATATTTATATAAAACAGTAAAATCCCAAAAACTTAAAAAAAGTACATTTTTGATAATTTTCTAAGAAATTGTAAGTGCATTACTTGTTAAAGAAAAATCCAAGAAATTTGACATTTCACATCCACATTCTTTTTCTACTTCAAAACTCGCAAACAAATGTCAAATCTGAACTTTTGAATCTGCAAACAGCTAGAGGGTGTTTGACATGAAGAGGGAAGAGAGAGATGTTACAATAGGTTTACATAAACATTCTAAACTATTAGATTGTACAAAGTCATACAGATAAGCAACTCCACAAAAGGAACGCAGGCAAAAAATTCCATACCTCTAACATCAAAGGCAGAGAGATAATAAACATGACCAGTCTTTCTATTCCAAAATTCAAAGCAACTATAACAATCTCCGTAAATTACAAGCTGGCCACAACGTAGTTTAAAATATCTTGAAAGGAGAAGGGTTATGAATGTGATTGCAAGGATTACTCGATAGCTGTCCACTTACACTACTCTTCATGGCGAACTCCCCATATACACGGTCAGACTTTCTCCCCTGCAGCTGAATCCGGTTTGTCATCTTTAACAGCTTCGGCCTCTTCGTCCTCCTCGTCCGCCAATTTGGTTAGCTCATCCAAAAATATGCGTTTTATAGACGCTTTTCTGGGTACGAGATCCGAGAATCGCTCAACTGTAAAAAGAGTATCTTGTACTGTCACAGACTAGACATGCATACATCCTGATGTACCAATAATATTATTATTAGTCTATATTTTTAGGAGATGATCTTCTTTGCTTAATTAGCCAACCCCTTCAAATGGGATTGTTGTCCTTTATTTATACTAAGTCCCAAATGGGCTCAATCCTTACAATCTGGGCCTTCTTGGGCTTTACATAATGTATTGTGATTATTCTAACTATAATTCCTTTGGGCCGTCTTGTCCTGGTCCAACATTAGTCCCCCTCCTTGCTTTGCGCGATATCTTTAGATTTGCGTTTTCGTGCTCTCCACCCTTGCACTTTGAATTCCGAGGTTTTTGTCTTGATACCTGAATAAAGTTAGTGACCGGACAGGATAATGAAATGAAGGGAAAAATTAGTGAAAAAACGAACGAACGAAGCAAAAGAAAAATAAGAAATAACTGTTAATTCGAGATAGGAGTCAAATGTGTGTGTCCGAAAAAAGAAAGGAATTAAACGTAATGCTTTTTTTTTTGAAGGTATATATCCGCTCATGTGTGTTTTTGAATTTATTTTTCCAGGTTTTTTTTTGTTTTTGCAGGTTTCCAGGCTAACCTCTTCGACTTCCTCTCCGGGTATCTAAAAGGGGATTGCAGCGCGTTCTGGGCTCGCACTGTAAGTCGTCTACTCTCTCTCTCTATTCCTTTTCCTTTTTATCTGCGGGTCGGTCGTGTTTATAGTTTACCGATTTATAATGGCCGACTTTCCTTCGTCGTCGTCGTCGCATAGTGCCACCAACCGGGACCCCGGGAAGCGACCGTTAGAGGAGGGTGACGAGGAGTCTGTTTTGAACTTGGATAATCTAGAGATCCCGGACCTAGGTCAGTGTGAATCTTTTGATTTCTTAGGAAGCGATGAGTTTTTGAGGGGGGTGCCTCCAGGTCCTATGCGCTCTCCACCCTTAAGTCCTCGTACCCTGGAACTTAGGAATAGAACGGTCGAGGAAAGTCTTCGACTAGGTAGGATCGAATTTGAGAGCAAACCTAGTTTAAACTATCTTAGTTATTACATCACCGTTGACCCCCCTGCGAGTAAGTTGGAGAAGTACATCGACCTGTCTAACGGCTACCGTTACCGAGTGCCGACAGCAGATGAGAGGGTTTGGATGATGCCCGAGTTCGGGATGCATGGGGTTGCAATGATAATATTTCAGTTTGGTCTTCGTATGCCCATGCATCCGTTCTTCCTGACGATGTATGAGGCTATCGGTTGTGGTTTAGGGCAGCTGACACCAAATTCTGTTGCTCAGTTAAGTGGTTTCGTGGCGCTGTTCTGTGATAAGCGTCGATCACCGACTTTGAAATTGTTTTTCTCTATTTATGGTGTGCGATACTATGGTGGCCAAGTATATTTCGACTCCCGACATCGACGAATGAAGATTGTTAGTGTTAGGTCATCGAATTCTGGTTATCACTCGCAATGGTTGTACGTTGGGGGTCCTGACTTGGAATTTGTAAAGCCTTGCGGGAAAGTTAGCCAGGGCACGATTGATTATTTAAATAACATGGAGAAGCACGATACTGCCTACCTCGATGAGTTTCATGGGTCGAGGACATGGTATACGCACTTAGATTTGAAGGACTCTGGATTTTTAGGGATGCACGATTGTAAGGGGGATGTATTAATTGTTATTGCCCTTATTTTGCTTACGTACTTAGTTTTTGTACTTGTCATTGTCGGCTCTTGCTTATTTTAATTTTCGTAAGTGCTTATATATAGGATGGCTGACTTATTGTTTTGTTTGTTTCTTTGTAGTGGAAGGCGCCTCACTTAAAAAGGTTTTAGACGGAGGGATTCGAGGAGGAATGGACAAGGCAATGATGTTGTTATTGCAGCGTGCTGCGAGGAAGCCTGCTGATGCGGCCAGGGCTGGACCGTCGGGGGTTCCTCATTCAGTTTCAATTGAATTGCTTGATGAGCAGGGAAACAAGGTAATTGAAGACAATGAGAGGGTTGTTCCAGATCTTGTCCGCGTGGAGGGCAACCCTCGAAAGCGGTTTCGGAGGGAGGATGATGAAGTGGCTGTTGGAGGCCGGGGGGTCGGGTTCGAGGGTGTGAACAAAGATGTGGCCACTGCCGGGGAAAGGGTTTATGGGAAGACCGTCGACCCTCGGTCGAAGAAAGAGGTGATGAGGGTTGAGATTCAGCCCACGGAGCGATGGACGGGGGGATCAACTGTGCCCTTGAGGGCACTTAACCTCTTTAACTTACCTCAGGACTTGGTTACTTATGATGGGAGGAAGCGTGAGGACCTTGTTGATCGATGTAAGAGCCGGGCTGGGAGGGTACGTTCATTCCCTTCTCTTTCTTTTTAATGTGCATGTTTCTTTGTTTTCATGTTCGGTCATGGTCGTTTATAGTCATAGTTGCCGACCCTGTTTTCATGTCCCCCCCCTTTTTTTTGTTTGTTTTTTTTTTTTGCAGTTTCTTTCCGATTTTATGCATATACTGGAGGATTACAAGGTTGATGTTGATGGTGAGGCTTGTTCCAAGCTCGAAGCTGAAGTTGCTGCCTTGAAGGGGGAAAAGAAGAAGATTGCGGTGGGTTTTGCGGAACTCGAGCACAGGGTGGCTGATTTGACTAAGGCAAATTCTGCACTGTCGAAAAAGGTTGCTGAGATGGAGGCTACAGAGCAGGTGTCGAGTGGGAGGATACAGGAGCTCGAGGGTCGACTGCTCGAGGTGGAAAAGGAGCTTGAAGAGGAAAAAGGCAAGCGCCAAGGCTTGCTTCGACAGGTCGAAGGAATGGATGGCTCCTACAAGTTGATCGTGAAAGAAAATGCGGATTTGAAGACAGAGGTAGAGAAAGCCGTTGAAGATATCGCTGGTGCTCTGGGCGACGGTTATGGACGATGCCTTCGGCGGATGGAAGAGGCTGGTTTTGCCGTCGAGGGTCATGCCTTTGATGACTATCTTCGTGACCTGGCATCGAAGGGTGGTAACGCGTGAAGGCAGGGTATGCCCTGTGATTTTTGTAATCGAATTTGAACATTTTTTAAGTGTTTAAGAGCTTTATTGATACCAACATCATGGAAGTCCCAGAACTTGAGAAGTGTAGTAATCACTGTGGTCCAGGATTTGTAAGAAGTATAAGGTATGCGATCCATTGTTTAAACTTATTTCTATGATGTAAGCAGTTACGTATTGGCTGGTTTTGCTTTCTATTTGTCTCGAGTTTGGAACATTAAGTCGTTTGTTAGCTTCGTAGTCGAGTGTTTACATTATGAGAGAGATTTAATTGCCCAGACCGTCGTCGTGAAGTGGTTGTATAAACACTTGTTTAGAAATGAATGATTATTTTTAGTTAATTAAGGAGCGAAAGGAGTGAAAGTCTGTGCTTTTTCCAAGTTAAAGAAATTTGTTCATCATAACCTTGTAGCGACCCCTATTATATCGAGGGTTTGTTTTTGAAATGGCATTTTACTGCCTCAAGATAACAAGTTACAACTGAGATTAAATTACTGATAGAACTTTTTGAGGTGAATTCCATTCCAAGCATTTTTGATGGGTTTCCCGTCGAGGTGCGCAAGCTCATAGGTCCCCGAGCTTACAAGTCTCGAGATCCGATAAGGGCCTTCCCAAGCTGGTTTGAATTTTCCTGAGACAGTGGGTTGTGACGCTGCGGAATCTCTTAAGACAAGGTCGTTAACCTTGAAGTCTTTGGGTTTGACTTTTTTGTTGAAGTACCTTGCAGTTTTTTCTTGTTGGGCAACCATCCGCATTCGGGCTTCTTCCCTTGTTTCTTCTAACAGATCATTGTGAAGGCGGAGTCCGACGAGAGATAGAGCGGGATCGAATACGTCGATCCGTGGTGAGCTGAGACTTATCTCGACAGGTATGACAGCGTCGACTCCATATGCAAGTCGGAAGGGAGTTTCGCCCGTCGCACTTCGGGGAGTCGTCCTATACGACCACAATACATTCGGTAGTTCGTCGACCCAACATCGGGGTACTTCTTCAATTCTTTTCTTCAGGCCTTGTAGGATGGTTCTATTTGTTACCTCTGCTAGTCCATTTGCTTGGGGGTATGCTACAGATGCTTTGATGTGCTGGACTTTTAATTCGAGCAGAGCCTCCTCAAATTGCTTTCCTACAAACTGAGTGCCGTTATCAGAAACTAAGATTCTGGGGATCCCAAAGCGAAAGACGATGTATTCCATAAAGAATTCTATCATCTCTTTTTCTCGTATTTTAGCAAGTGGCTTTGCTTCGACCCATTTGGTTTCGTAATCCACCGCGACTACGATGTATTGGCACTGATTCTTGGATTTTGGAAAGGGACCCACAATGTCTATTCCCCATTGGAAAAAGGGGCATGGGCTGAGAATAGAGTTCAGCTCAGTTGTGGGTCGACGGTTTACATTTCCGTGTAGCTGACATGCTTGACATTTCTTGACGTAATCTTCACAATCTTTCCGGATTGTAGGCCAGAACAGGCCTTGTCGGATAACTTTGAGGGCTAATGTTTTTCCTCCTAGGTGTTCTCCACAGATTCCCGTATGTATTTCCACGATCGCTTGGAGAGCCTCTTCTGGAGACAAGCAACGGAGCAGAGGCTCAGAGAGGGCACGTCGGTATAACTCCGAACCCACAACACAGTAGTTCCTGGCTTTGAACATGAGAGTGCGGGCTTCGGACTTATGCTCAGGCAACTTGTTGTCAATAATGTACTCAAGGAAGGGTTGGCGCCAATCGAACCTAGCCTGGATTTGATTGACTGATGTTTCGTCGATAGAGGGGGTTTCCAAAATGTCGACGTATGTTGGGCTGAGATTAGTGGGGAGACTGGAAGAGGCTAGTTTGGCTAGAGAGTCTGCCCACTGGTTTTCCTCCCTGTCGACGTTTGACATTTTCCATGAAGGGAATTTGCTAAGAAGCTCTTGTGTTCTTGTTAAATATCGGGCCATCCTTTCATTATGCGTCTTAAATTCGCCACTTATTTGTTTGCAAACCAGCTGAGAATCCCCAAATATGTCAATGACCTCTGCTTCGAGATCGGATGCGAGTTTTAGACCGGCAATGAGTGCCTCGTACTCGGCCACGTTGTTTGTGGTGGAGAACCCGAACTTGAGAGCCTGCTGAATTTTGAATCCTCCTGGGCTGATTAATATGACCCCTGCTCCTCCAGAGCCGGACGTCGAGGAACCATCAACGAACAGAAGCCACAGACGAGACTGGTCCTCTTCAGGTTTGTGCGTCTTGGATTGGAACTGGCATTCGGTGACGAAATCTGAGAGAACTTGGGCCTTGATCGCCGTTCGAGGTTTATACTCGATGTAGAACTGGCTTAACTCGATGGTCCAAGCTGCGAGCCTGCCTGTTATGTCGGGCTTGTGCAGGATTCTTTTCAGAGGGAGATTGGTCAGGACATGGATTTCTCTCGATTGAAAATAATGGCGTAGCTTACGACTCGCAACAACGAGAGCGTATACGAGTTTCTCGACTTGAGGGTACCTTGTTTCCGCGTCTCGTAGTGAGTGGCTGATGTAATATACAGGAATATCTTTTCCCTCATTGACACGGACCAATACTGCCGCGACCGTTTCGTCGGAAGCTGAGAGATATACCCGTAGCGGCTCACCTGTTAAGGGTCGTGTTAAAACTGGAGGATTTGTCAAAAACATCTTTAGCTCCGTGAAATTCTTTTCACAGTCTTCGTTCCATTCAAACTGCGATGATCTGGAAGCTTTTTTCATTGCAGAGAAAAACGGGAGGCATCTCTTTGAAGACTGAGGAATGAACCTTCGAAGTGCGGCTATACACCCTGTGAGTTTTTGTAAGTCTTTAATGGATCTTGGTTTGCTCATTTCTAGGATGGCTTTTGTCTGAGCTGGATCGGCCTCGATGCCTTTCTGGGTAACAAGGAATCCCAAAAATTTACCTGCAGTAAGGCCGAATGAACACTTTGCCGGGTTCAGTCGCATGTTATCTGCCCTTGCATTGGTGAACGTTTCTCGAAGGTCTGTCACGTGGTCGGAGGTAGCTTTTGACTTTGTGATCATGTCATCGACGTATATTAGCATGTTTCTTCCTATCTGCGAAGAGAATATTTTATCCATTGTCTGCTGAAAAGTAGCACCCGCGTTGATTAATCCGAAGGACATTACTTTGTATCCAAAGACCCCTCTATGAGTGATGAAAGCAGTTTGTTGCCAGTCATGGGAATCCATCTTAATTTGATTATACCCCGAAAAGGCGTCCATAAAGGACAGGAGTTCATTTCCCGCTGTGGCGTCGATGAGTTGGTCGATATTGGGCAAAGGGTAAAAATCTTTAGGGCACGCCCTATTCACATCTGAATAATCAATGCACATTCTCCACTTCCCATTGCTTTTCTTAACCAGAACTACGTTTGATATCCACGTGGGGAATTGCACGGGCTCGATGAAACCGGCGTCGAGGAGTCTGTCGACCTCTTGGTCGATGGCTGCTCTTTTCTCGGCCGAGAATATACGTTGTTTCTGGCGCACAGGCCTGGTGTCTTTACTGATGTGCAGCGAATGTCGAGCAGTGGTCTCTGGGATGCCAGGCATGTCTCTCGGGACCCAAGCGAAAATGTCGGAGAATTCCCGAATGAGGTTTGTGATATCTCTTTTGAGATCTGATGAGAGGTTTTTGCCAATTCTTGTTGTTTTATCTGGGTTTCCTTCAAATACTTCTATATCTTCTGTTTCTTCGAGAGGGGAGCATGAATTGCTTGTGGATGAGTCAACCAATTCTCTTGGGTCGATATCTAGTACTTGATTGACTTCTAGCTCTTCCTCTGTCTTTTTTCTTGGAGAAACGGTGGTTAGATAGCATTGTCTTGCTGTTACTTGATCACCAATCATTTCTCCCACGCCGAAATCTGTGGGAAACTTCATTTTCAAGTGGGAGATAGATGTTATAGCTCGGAGCGCGGTGATCGTTGTTCGTCCCAAAATGGCGTTGAAGCTTGAGGAAGCGCTAATCACATGGAATTTGACCATTTTCCAAATCTGACAGGGAGGGGAACCGAAAAGCACTGGCATATCGATGGTTCCTACAACGTGAACCTCATTGCCTGTGAACCCGTATAGCGGGGTTCGGGAGTTTTCGAGTCTTCGATCTCCTATGTCCATTCGGGAAAAAGCATGGTGATATAACACGTCGACGGAGCTACCATTATCGACCAACATTTTCTTAACCGTATTGTTTCCCACACGTGTTGTGATGACGAGAGCATCTTGATGACCTTCGATGAGACCGGGACGATAATCGTCATCAGAGAAAGAGATGACGGGGGAGGGATTCACTCGAGGGCGTTTAGCTGTCGAGGGATTGACATTAAAGACTTCTCGAGCATAAATCTTGCGAGAGTTGCGGGAGAGACCCCCGGCGGCTACGCCGCCAAAAATAACGTCGACTACACGGTCGTTTTCGCCTCGATGCTGACGTCTGGGTTCATCATCGTGTTGCACATAGTGGACTAGTTGCCCTCGACGAATTTTTCCTTCGATGAGATTGCTAAGTTGAAAACATTGCTCTGTTGTATGGCCGGTGTCTTCATGATATTCACAATATCTGGAGCTTGGGGGTCTTCCTGGTTTCATGGGTCTTGGAGGGAGATAGTCCGGTTCCATTTTTAACACCGCCAAAATTGTCGTTTTCTCAGTATTGAGTTTCGTGAACTCTTTTTCAGACCGATTGTGGGGTTGCCAATCCCTTTCTCTTCTATCCCTCGGGGGGAGGTCCGATGTGCGAGGCGGGGGCGACCTACGTCGCTCTCGGCGCCTTTCCCTCGCAGGGGATCGTGGACTGTAGCTTCGGCGTCGTTCGTACTTTGACGACCTCCGTGGAGATTGTATACAGCTTACCGCTTCTTGAAGCATCATGCGGTGTTCTATAATCTGGAACGCAGCCTGTAGTGTTTTCGATCTTTTTTCAAAGATCTATCCTAAAAGTAGGCCATGCCTAGACTTATCGATGCCCGCTGTCAGGAAATTGACAGCCATCTGTTCTATTAAGTCTGGAATTTCTGCTATCTCTTCCCTGAACCGGGTTAGAAAACTCCTGAGACTTTCGCCGGAGCGTTGATGCATTGTCATCAAGGATGCAGTAACTTTGATTCCTTTGTAGTTGCTGGAAAATCGGGCTTGAAACTTGCTTTTCAGAGTTGTCCACGAGTCGATTGACCGAGGTGGCAAGTTACTGTACCATCGGAGAGCCGTGCCTTGAAGGCAAGTGGAGAAGAACTGACACCTAGCGATCTCCGAGTGGCCGAAGAAAGCCATGCGACCGTCAAATGTATTTAGAAATGCTAACGGGTCCGAGGATCCATCGAAATGATCGAGAGCAGGCGTTTTCAACGTCCTGTCGATGCGCGCCTTCTCAAGCACTAACGATAGGGGGCTCTCAGAAACGGTTTCAAACCCTGCCTGATTTCTCATCAAGGTACGCATCTGGGCGATTTCTTCCTGCATTTTAGCGAACTCCTCGTGAGATATAGATTCTGTGGATTCTGTCTGATGTGAGACATCGGCAGATGACACTGTCCTTTGTCGACGTTCGCGAGGTTGCGAATATGTTGACTCCGCCGAGGGCTCATATTCGTACTCCGCATCATCCTCATCATAAAATTCATCATCTTGTCCTTCATTTTGAATTGTAGTTTGTTGGAGCTCTCGACGGAGACGGTGAATCTCACTTTTCGCTCAAGTTTAGCCTGCAATCTCTGAGCTTCGCGCTCTAGAAACTCGAGTTCTTCATCTGAATCAAGGGAATCTTTCGGATTTCCTTGGTTTTGGGCTTTTAGCCTTTCTTTCTTTTCCAAATGTAGCCGAACGTCGCTCGAGAGAACTTTTTTTCCTTTAGATGTTTGAACTCTAAAACGCTGGTCTGACACAGCTTTTCTTTTTCTGTCCCTTTGGAGAGAGTCCTTCAATCCTAGAAATTGATCTTCTGGAGGAGCCTCAGGTGGAGGGAACAAACACTTCGGCTTCAATGCCGGTTGTTTTGGAAGCTCGCGATCGTCGTGGGTCGAGGGGTCGGCGGCAACTTCTGCCGTCAACTTCTTTACCTGAGTTGGTCCGGCGGTTCCCGGATCAAGCTCTTCTACAATCATCTTCTGGTTGGATCTTGTTAAAGCAAAGCTCCTTCTAGCGTCAAATGATGTACCAATAATATTATTATTAGTCTATATTTTTAGGAGATGATCTTCTTTGCTTAATTAGCCAACCCCTTCAAATGGGATTGTTGTCCTTTATTTATACTAAGTCCCAAATGGGCTCAATCCTTACAATCTGGGCCTTCTTGGGCTTTACATAATGTATTGTGATTATTCTAACTATAATTCCTTTGGGTCGTCTTGTCCTGATCCAACACATCCCATAAAAGCTTGTCAATAATATGGAAGTTAAAACTTAAACGTGAACATATCAAACTGTTAGACCTTACCAAGTTGGTTCAGAATATCCTTGAAGGTGGTCTGCAAGCAACCAAGGAGTAAGGAATCACATCAGAGACTATATTTATTTTAAAGTAAATCAAATAAAATATAACAGAGCAGAAATGCTAATCTGTTGGCTGTTTTTAAGATCTAGAGCTTAATGTAAAACTTTAATAGCCACATTGCCACAATGACTGCCTGTGAGTATTAAATTACCAACCTCGGGATGATTGTTAATTATATGTCCTTACCGTATTGAAGTCCGCCTCCTTGAGAATTTCGCAAATTGCATTCTTAAGCACATGGTCACTAGGATTTAACTTCTCCGCTTTAGGTTTCTCCTGTCCTTTCACGAATCTTGTACCTTGAAAAGGAAAAAGAATATCAGGGCGCAAATGATTTTTATCTACTTAATAATAGAAACTTCAAGAGTTTCCACATAATACATATGAAGTATATTTGATATAAATAATACATATGAAGTATAATACTGATATCTGTTCGACCTTTGCTTGGGCAAGAAAGTAGCCAAAATTCTTCAGAAAATGAAAATAAATAATTCTTACCAGCTTTTTCCTTGGAAGCAGATTTTTTTGGTGTTGGTGACGCTTTCTTCGGCGGCTGGCCTGACTTTTTCACCGTTATAGATTTTTTGGTTTTAGAATCCTCAGCATAATTCGTCTTCCCAGATGACTTTTTTGAGGGAACTCTTTTGCGCTTTTTAGTCGCTTCAGTATCAGTCTCTTTTTCCTCAATTCTGGCCCGCTTAGGGTTTTCTTCATCAGAGTTTTTAGATACACCATTTACAATTTCCTTTTCTCCATGCACATTGCCATCTGCTTCCTCGTGATCTCCTTCAGATTCATCTTCCGTTTCAGGTGAACCCTTTTTTCCCTCCCCTTTGAATGCATTTCCATTCCTCTTCCAACTCTGCAAAATAGAAATACATAAAAAAGAAATAAAATATGAGTAGTATACACGCAAACATGCGAGTGGACTAAGAAACTGCAACTAATCAAGAGTGGCACACATACGATGCATAGGAAAGAAACAAAACTAGATCACTAGGTCAACCCATGCAAGTAGACCGAAACAAGAACTGACGCTGCAGAAAGCATATGATGAAATATGCAGTTCCTCTTATAAATGATATAAACAAGAAAAAGAAACAACACTGCCATCACAAAATTGTCTATATGACTGAATGCAAAAGAAGAAGAAACATATTCTCTATATGATATCTATAGTAGTATTCGTTCAACTAAAAGCGGAACCAAAGTAATTATACCTAAATTCCAGACCTCTGGCACTAGTCAAAAAAAGTCTGTTTCTTAGCTCAGTGGTAGAGAGATTGACTGCAGATAGTCGAAAAATGTATCTGAGGCAGCACAAATGTAAAGAGGTGACAGATCTTTATTCATGTTAAGCCCTTTTGTTCTTCCACTACCCTTTACCATATTATGTGTTTCCCTTTGTGGCTCTTTGTGGTGGTTATGTGTTGGTTGATAAAATTTTAGGAAGAATATTAATGGTGTCTAAACCAGCTAATACTAGATGGTAGACAGAGAGATAAATGATATAACATGTATTGTGACTCAAGGTCATGGGTCAATTTAATGCGGATTTCAAAATTTTCAAGGGATTCAGATCGGTAACATAAAAATCAAATACTTACTGATAAGTAATTTTAAAAGAATATTTCGAAATTTTATGTCTTTTAATGAAGAATTTATTTTAATCTGTCAATTCAAATACTTAAACACTAGTTATTATTTCGGGTGACGGGTCAGTTTCGTGCCGGGTTAGTGTACTGGACCGTTGTCATACTTACAAAACTAAAACCTGGACCAAACATAACAAACAATGTACCCAATCTCAAGCTACATTCAATTCCTCAGATAAAATTATGCACATTAAGAGAAGAAGTATAAAACAAAACTTACATCAATCAATAATTTTCGAGTATGCTTGAGCTTGTCATTGATTTTCTTCTCCTTGATGATCAAAGCTACATTCAATTCCTCAAGATCCTCAATATGTTTATCCTTCTTCTTCAGGTTTTCCTTTAGGCACTCTATCTGTTTATTGGCATCCACATCCTCGCCTCCTCCCTCAAAAATAGGTATCAGGTGGTCTTCAACACTGCTACTCATTTGTTCTATCTCCAGTTCTAAACGCTGCATAACTTGGAGTTTTTCCTGTAGTTTTACAATCTGTAGATTAAGTCTCTGCTTCTCTTTCTGCCATTTGAAACAATCACATGCCTCAGAAGATGCTACATTTTTAGAATTATTGTAGTATACAGTAGAATCTGGTTAAATGTACAAACTGCCAACATAATGGAAATAGTACACTTTTAACTACGGCAAATGAATAATTTCACGAAGTAAATAAAAACGCTGCAAGTTGAACTGTTCCGAAATTTTTCAACATGTAAATCACCTTGTGAGCTTCTGCCAACTCCGACATACGTTCCCAAAAATTGCTTGGTACCATAATTTCTTTTGTCAAATCTACAAGAGCAGATAGATACTATTAGAACTCTAAAGTCTAAACAATGAGCACTTAAAGAGTTTAATGCTTATGCGGATTCCAAGGGATTTTTTTTAGAGAAATGCTAGAGTACCAAAATTCGTTCCCAAAACCGTTCCCAAATTATGAGTTGTTATTATCCTATTGAATACTTCCTCATAAATAAAATGGATTCCTCATGTATTAATATGTATCACACTAATAAAAAAATGACATGTGTTATTTTAGAACTTTTTTTGGATATAAATCATTGCTCAAAATTTAAAGATACTGAGATAGACAATTAACATAAATTGAAATGATTCCTAACCAGAAACTCTTAAATACACAAACAATCAATCTTTAACCTACCACCAAATTTTTATAATTTCCTATTCATATAATTTCAAGATTAATATACCAATTACCACTAATTTTTATATCCAATTATTATGTACTCAAGTAAGCCTCATGGAATAGGCCAAATTATCGAACCTGGGTCCATTATCGCTCACCCCTAAATTTTGTTGATAACTCCAGCTTAAGTTTTTTTGGGTACGACAAGGATAATTGGATCTTAATCAAAAAAACATCAAAACTCAAGCAAAACAAATAAACTAAAGCAAATTCTATATCGAGTATGTGTGCTGTTGCTGTGTAAATTGGAAGAACATTTAAGTTGAGCGCAAACACTTTATAAGATTTCTTACCTTAAGTTTTTTCTCTGCGAAATTTCGACGATATGATATTTTTCCGAATATGATTGCATGCAAGATACGCCAAATCTTTGAATTTTTAAACTAAAACTGTAGTACATGTATGTTTAAAGTATATTTGTGACTGTTCGGGAACATAACTTTTTAAAAGTTGAAAATTAGTTACCTCAGAGAGAATTCTAGGAGACGCTTCCTGATTTATATGTTTCTGTAAAATATTTTCATAATTAAGCCCTCATAAATTAAAGAGCTTTGAATTGAATTAAAATGTAACTTGGACTTTTCTTATAGGGGAATTATCCAACTCAATTAATTCCAATTTTTAAAAAGTTAACCTGTTTATCCAAGAAAATATTTCAAATCCCAATATTCAAGATTCAAGCAAGTTTTTTCTCCATAGTTTGTGATTTATTATCAATTTTCTTTTATATTGATTTAAGTTTATTTGATGACTTTTGTATTAACAAAACATACGTGAAACATTAGAGAATGAAAGCTTACAGTAGAGATAGAAACAAGTTATAAAATGAATGAACTATACAATATGTATAGAGTAAGTTAAAATGCAAACAAAAACAAGTTATAAAATGATAAAGTTAAAATGCAAACAAAATATTTGCAGGTAAAACAAATCTTTGTACTAGACTGGAACATGGGTTCTGTATTACTGGACTCTAGATTAAGTTAATTAGGGCATATCAATAATAGGATAACGGATTGGGTTGGATTTGGTTGTGTTTGATGAAAATTAAATTTATTAAATCCTCACCAAATTAAATGGATTTACAAAAATTTAAATCATTTACATTTCGATTTTAGATTGGTTGATTTAATCAATCTAAATAAGGGATGATTTGGGCTGGGTTATATGATTTGGTCGGATTTTGTTCATTCTGAATATTAATACTCCAATTCATTGGGGTTCTCATCATACATATCCCACTCCAATTTAAACTGCAATTATAAATTATAAATCTCAACTTAATAATTTAAAATACGAGGTGTATTTTTACAATCTACTTCTTTTGTAAGTGCTAGAAAAAAAATATAATATTTTTTTTGTATTGTGTTAATATTTATACTCAAAATTTTGGGGCTTAGTATTAAATTTGTTTGCCTAAACTTAAAAAATTTATTTGTCACGTGCTGTAAAAGTTTAAAAATCCAAATTTTTCTATCCTGTTACTTTGATTATCACTGTAGTTTATTAAAAATATGTACATAATATTAATTTTTGTCATATGCTAGGTTACTTGAAAAAAGTGCCTCCCATCAATTTAATTTTTAGCCTTTTTTAATTTTTAGTTATTTATTACTCATTGACGACTTTTTTTTAAGCTAACATCATTTTATTAACAAAAATCAAAATTCACCAAAATTTTAAAATTTCACTAACAATTATTACCAAACCATACAAACTCCTATCTAAATTTCCCATCTTTTTATAAAATGAGCTTTACTATTATCTCTTTCCCCAGCACATAAATGATTCAAATATAGTATCAGCACATAAATGATTCAAATATACTATCATGACGTCTATATCATTATAAAATAGAAATATCGATGATTTACTTTCTTCTACCCAATCAAATATACAAAAATTAACACATCATATTTCAAAATTACAACTTCAAACCCATTTTTCTAGTCAATAAAACTCCATATCAAGCTGAAACTGAAACTGCCATAAAAAATAACAATTATGTATAAATTCTCTTAACAGCTACACCATCTGATTTCATAACTATTTTAGAACTAATTCTCAACCTAGCGTCGTCCAAAATTTGAGTATCTATCTCGAATTTGAGCATCTAGATCTACTTTACAAGTAAAGTAAGAGCTTTTTTTTTATAACAGAAATAAATAAGGGATAAAACCCGAACCAATCCATTATTACATAGAACCCAATTGGAAAATGAGTTAAACAACCAAACCAAACTAACTAGATCAATCCACTACAAGTTCAGGACCCAAAAAAACATTACTTAATAATAATACTAAAACAAAAAATTGTTTGGAGGCCCAAACAATTTTTTTTACAACTGAAACCATTCATCTTCTTGCCCAGGCTGTATCACTGTTCCGTGGCCATATCCCCGGCTTGATCTTCCCCAACCCCCACAGCAGCAGCAGCAGCCAGGAGACCTATGACAACTTCCAAGTCAGCGAACTCATTATCCTCTTCATTGGCTTCAACAATAACACCATCCACAACTTCATTACCATGCATGCCCAAATCATGAACCTCATTGTTCTCCTCATCTACCTGCAATTCACCTTCTTGAAGGTCAAGAACCTCATCCTCCAAAACAGCCGACTCAATTTCCCCCTACCTAACAGCTCAGAACCTGGGTTCAATGCTTCCCAAACCTATATCTAGATACTACAACTCTTCTATTCTACCAAAGTCTTCCTCAATGATTACCATCTGCTCTCAGTGATGTGCTCCATACTCATCTAAATAAGCAGCCAATGCATTGTGTTATGCCCAAAAATTATTATAAACATTATTCAGATTAAGATTGGATAAGATAGTCAAAATTGAGGTATAAATGCCTAGAACTAAGGAACAGATAAGACGACCTTCCTTTATGAAAGGAAAGTAGGCGCGCCCTGTGGAGGGTAAAGGATGCGCCCTGTGTTACGAACGATTGATGGAAAAAGTGTACCTGTAGATATTGAAGGCGCGCCCTATGGAGGGAGGTGCACCTTGTTAATTGGAAGACAAATGTTAGGGAGTTCATTAAAGGATTGACCCCTTTACCTCTGGAAGAACTTAGGGCGCGCCCTAAATAATAAGAATGACATGGATGGGATTTTAGCATGAATGTTTGGATGGGCACTCAAGAGGATTCAATGGAGATGGAGATTATTATTACTAACATATTTGCTGCAGGTACTCTATTGAAGAACTCCTTCCTGTAGTGCATCTACAGGAAGGCGGTGTTCGTGGTCAGAGACCTCCAGGTGTATGCCTGGACGGAAGGCCTCCACCTGTAGTCAATGAGTGTCCTTATTGAGGATGTGGGGTAAATTATGGTGTGTGCTTTGGGAGCTCTATCTCTATAGTCAACGGGTGTCCTCGTTGGGAGACTTCAGAGTATCCTGCACTTTGCACCCAAAAGCTTGTGATCACTTATCCTGCAATCTGATAGGGGCTCCTTATCTGGGGGACAAAGATGCGTCCAATATTTGGGGTGAATCACGACTATACATGCGTCCATGGATTAGAGAAACAGCTGGTAGCGGAGGGTTATCCTTGGCCAGGGAGATGCCTTATCCGTGAAGTCTCAAAGCTATGGACGACCCTTGGACCTTTGTGGTTAGGCCTCATTGGCGGACATTCCTAAAACTAGTAGAAAACGGTTTCCAGTAGGTTTCTTACTAGGTCTCGGGACATGAGATCTAAGCCCATTAGGTTTCTTGTTCCCCCAGAACTACGTTGGTTTGATTCCCTATAAATAAGGATACGTAGGCAAATTGCAAGGGGTCAGAAACGAGAGCGCAAATGAGCCACCACTAACCCTAAGCAATCTCAGCCACCAATAATCACCACCACCAAACACTGTTTATACTTTCCGACGAATACTGTTCATCAAATCCACCGATTACTCTTCATGTTTCTGACGAAGAACCACCGTCACAGATCTTATTTCCGGCTACAAACCTCAGACTTTGTTGCTCCCAAATTCCTCCGTCAACAAATTGGCGCTAGAAGGAGGGCTAATCAAGATCTGCATCTAGGAGGAAAGATGTCTCAATACCGTGATGGAAGTTTTTATGATGGAAGCTCTGAAGAAGAATCTGATCATGGCTATGATCGCCATGAACCCTATATTCCACCTATGATTGATCGCCCCACCCCAGACGTTGGGGGTCAACCGCCCGTGCTGATCAATAACGCTGACTTGATGGAACAACTATATCGTATGAGAGATGCTCTGAACGGTTTCGACTCAAGGCTGAGCACCGTGGAGCGACGCAAGACCAGAAAGGGCCTTCGCCATAATCGTGCTGCTCATGCACCTGGGAAAACTCCCATGACTGATAGAGATGCCTTGGCCGGTTGCGATCGAACTGAAGGTGGACGTATACCAATAACCCCGCGATGTCTGAACTATTCCAACGATGTAACCCCGATCGTTGAACTTGTGGACGAAATATAATTTAAATTTTATAATCAAAACTCACATTCCATACATGTATATTCAATCTAGCATGTAATTCAACTTATACATCACAAAATTCATATATTTCGAATCGAATTATTCAAAAACCCGAATTTAAAACTGAATAAAGGTAGTAATTTGATTCTTAAAATTTGAAAATCACGACTCAAGCTTAATCGACTAAATACATATCAATTTCATAATTACTCGAACCAAAACTTATAAACCCGAATTCATAGAATCTAAATTACACAAACAGTTCAACATGCACATAGATAAACAAGTTTTTATGATTTTCTAGGTCTCAGTAACGATATCATAGCCCACCACCGGCTCACCAAAGATCACCTCCAGTGGAGGCAAGGTCTCGGGGTTGCCAAATCCGGCCTCCCACCCAAAACCCTACCGATTATTCCAAGAATTCAATCAGCAAACCAACATGCAAGCTTCACCGAGTTCATTACTCAAAAAATCGAGTTCAAAACTCGAAATCAACAAGAAAACCGAAAGGGGTTTCACCCCACCAAGTCGATACACACAACCACACATACATGCATTTACATATTCATGGATAGGAAGCAAAATGGAGCATGAATCCAATTTCAGATTAAGATTTAGCCAAGAATCAGAGAAGCCAGGAGAAGAGAGAGATAGAGAGATACCGAGAGAGAGAGAGAGAGAGAGAGAGAGAGAGAGAGAGAGAGAGAGACTCGAGAGATAAAGAACACCGGGGGAAAAAGAAATGTGGGGGGGGGGGGGAGGAGTATATACTTGGTGCATGGGCACCAAGGTAATTTTACCATAAAAAAATGATTTTCTTTTTCTTTTACAAATTCTTTAGTGCATCAAATAATGAAAAACTATTAAATAATTGATTTATAAAATCTGAAAATGACACAACCTTATTTTTTAAAATAAAAATATAAAATTAACTCTCTCTCCCCATATTTTAAAATAATTTTTGAGCGAACGATTTAATTACTATGGATTTTACAAATAAATCCCCAATAATAGAAATAAACTTCATAAAATTATTTTAAAATATCAGAATATCCAAATAAATTCAACTATCATTTTTAAAAAGTATCTGAAATTATTCCAGAGCTAATGAAATAAATTTCGCACCTTGATCACATTTTAATTATTTAATAAAAATATATAAGGACCATTAAATCCCTATTTAAATCAAATAAATCCTTTTTAAAATTATTTAAAAACTCGTGAATCAAAGATTCATACTCGTATCCATCAAATAACATATATTCACATAATATTATCCAACACAATTCGTATCTATACACCTTAGCACATAATTTTCTTTTTAATTACTGATTACACGTGTACCAATTGCTCGATATATCCATTAATAAGATAACTTTTCAAATATAAACTCAAATCATAGAAATACACAAAGGTATTCACATTTATCACAACTTACTATAATCCTCAATTTTATTATTCTTAATCATTCTCATTTAATCCATCTCTTAAACAACGGGTCCCATTCTACTTGACGGCCCAAAATCACAACTTAAGACCTTAGCTGACTCATCAAACTGGAACGAGACTTTGTTCGATTCTTATTACTATTTCACAAATGTTATACATAAACCACGCAATCATTTATCTTTTTATTATATTCACATAAATCCACGTAACAACACAAGACTTATACTTTATTCATATATAAATACATTGCGAAAATCTCAGTCACTACATTTGGAACTCTTATTTTTGTTAATTGCCCTAAATTTTGATTTAGGACATACTTTAAGACATCTCTTGGACTTGCTGTAAGACGAGATTGTGAAGTAAAAATGAATGCATTCTCTGGATTTTGGAGTTTGCTTATCCTTTTGTGCTGAAATGAAAGCTGCGAAAACTGGACTTGATCTATCAAAAATAATGAGAATAAGATATTTAATGATTGAGATGGACAACCGTATTCAAATATTATAATATTTAAAACCTTACGGCAGGCAATGTATTCACATATTTCATCATTACCGGGTATTGATAAAAAATACAAATTGGGAGGTGTTATATAATAAAATAATATAAAAGACTAAAGAGAGAAAGGGAGAGAATATGAAGACTTGTCTTATTATTTCTTATGTATCAAACAATGTACATGCACCTCTTTATATAGGACAATTGACATAGGTTATAGGTGCAGTGAAAAGCCAAAGGTTGGTAAGTCTAAAGGTGGGAGAGTTAAAGAGTTTAGGTGATCAAAAGGTTAATAGGTATACAAGAAGTCATCCATATAATAATTATCCATATAATAATTATCCATAACACTCCCCATGGATGACTTGTATCAACATCATGCCTCGTTAAAACCTTACTAGGAAAAACCCAGTGGGAAAAAACCGTAGTGAAGGAAAAAGAGTACATGAGTTGTACAAAAACATATCATTTATATCTCCCCCTCATCACAGTATGATTGCAAATATCTCGAAGTCTGCACATCCTGATCACATATACACAATATAAATTTGTCTTATATCCTATTTGTCAAAATAAAATAATGTAGTGTACTTGAAAGAGAACGCAAATGAGAATCATCACATATTAAATGAATTCTACACATATTTGAGAGTGACATAATATATAAAAACATGATTTCATTAGTAAAAACAAGTATCTTCACAAATATTTAGATTCCAAATGAGATGAGAACAAAGATCCAAAATGTTTCAACCAATTCCAAAAGGGTCCAAAACAGTTTATTGAAATCCAAAAGAATTATTCAGATACAAAAGAGTCCAAAACAATTTACGCAAATACAAAAGTATGTATTCAAAATAATTTACTCAAATCCAAAAATATCCAAATAATGTGTTTAAATTCATAAGAGACTAAAGTATATCCAAATCAGTTTATACTAAATTCAAAACCTATACATATATTATCCATATAATAATATCCACATATCCAAATCGATCTATTCCAAAAGCAAACTTTAAAATATGTAACATATAAAATGATTCAGTTTATGTAGTTCGGGATGAATTCACAACTTACATGTATCATATCAAAAATACTAACTAATTTAAGTTGTAGAACATTAAGGGACTATTCCAAAACATCCAAAATCTCTCAATTTTGATGTACAACTAATTTAGTATAATTTTAGGAGAATCGCAAAAATAAGATCATTCAAACATATACATTTAGTATAGTACCATAAAATGAAAAGAATGGTGAATGGAAGCTTACCTTAAAGTATTTCAATTTGATGATCATTTTCACGATTTCTTTCTTCAAGAAAGTCTTTGAGAGACCTCAAATATCGGAAGAACAACTCACTCCTTGTAGTAAAAACAATCTTCATCGATCAACACATTGAAATTTTACAAATCATATTCCTCTTGAATAAGGTACACCAATAATACGAACAAAGTGAAAAGACATACACTATACGTACAAAGAGAATCGTGCTGATAACGAGTTATATAACAAAATAATATAAAAGACTACAAGAGAGAAATGGAGAGAATATAAAAAATTGTCTTATTATTTCTCATGTATCAAACAATGTACATGCACCTCTATCTCTTTATATTGGACAATTGACATAGTAAATTTAAAGGTGGGAGAGTTAAAAAGTGATAACAGGAGGCTAGTTGTATCTTTTGTTACGGATAAGTCAAAAAAGTAGAAAATTGCTTAGCAAATTGAACAGTCATTTAAACTTTAAAATTACAGTGCCACCTCTGAAATTGAGACGTAAATACATGAAAACCTCCGTGAAGTGTTTTGATCTCGTTTAATTTACCAAAAAAAATATAAAAAATTTAAGTACCGGCAGTTCTTAAATTTTTCGAAAAAAATACTAAAAGACACACGGTCCTTTAAAATTCAAGTTAATAATTAATCCTATCAAATTCTCAAAAAAAAAACAATTAATCCTATCTAAGCTTCTTCTAACCAAAAAAAGCCGTCTTTTATAACAAACACACACATAACACACAATCAAAAATCTCAACTCATCATCGTCATCATCAGATCCATCGCCGAAACAATGGCGATTTCTAGGGTTTTCACTCTCCTCTTACTCCTCTTCACATCCTTCAACTTCGCTCACTGTCTCTACGAAGATCAAGTTGGCCTCATGGACTGGTACGTACATACTTACAACTCATCCTGTATGTATCTATATGCGTTTAATTGGATTAATTGTGATATTTGAGATTACAGGCATCAACAGTATATAGGGAAAGTGAAGCAGGCGGTGTTCCAGACTCACAAAGCGGGGCGGAAGCGAGTTGTTGTGGCTACTGAGGAGAATGTTGTCGCTTCTCTCGATCTCCGTCGCGGCGAGATTTGTATGAGAATTGTTTTTGTTTTGTGATTGTTGATTGTTTGAGTTTTATATGATTGAGTAGTTTGATTGAGTTTTGCGGTTTTTTGTGTAGTTTGGAGGAAGGTTTTGGGAGATAAAGATGCTGTTGATGAGATTGCGTTGGCGCTCGGAAAATGTAATTGGATTTTGTTTATTTTACTAATTTACTTTACTCTCCCGGTTGATTATCTGTTAGGATATTAGTAGCTATTGGTGATTGTTTACGTAATTATGTTTAGTTCTTTTGAAAGGTTATACGTTGAGATTAGTAGCAATTGGTGATTGTTTACGTAATTATGTTTAGTTCTTTTGAAAGGTTATACGTTGAATCGTTGAGATTCGTCTAGATTAGGTTACTTTTTTAGTTCCTCTGTTGGAGAACTGTTGGCAAATTGTAGTGGAATAATATGATTGTTCGATAGAAAATAGTGATTTAAATCTTTCTTGAAATATTAGGATTTTGTAGTTTGTGAGATTGAAGTTGAGGTGTATTTGGAGTAGATGCGAGACAGGTTAAGCTCAAATCATTCGAATAACTAATTGTGGTGTTCTCACAAATAGGATAGATGAAGTATAATTGTGAAAGTAGCTACATGATACTCAATGTAGGTTAGTTCAACTTGATGAAGAGCAAGCTGTTTTTTGTAATATGGAATTATTTTCATGTTCCTAGTTGAAGTGTTCTTATAATTATTAGCACGGGTTTTTAGGAATATGATAGTTAATTATTTGTTCTTAGTTGCCTTTTCCTGAAGTTGTTGGAATTTTGTGTTACATAAATGATGGCCTCATGTCATATGCTCCCACTTTTTCAGATGTCATTACACTGTCATCAGAGGGAAGTGTTGTAAGAGCTTGGAACCTTCCGGACGGGCTCCTGGTTTGGGAGTCTATTCTTACTGGCTCAGGTTCCTCGAAGTCATTGTTACTGGTTCCGGTGAGTGATAATGTTCGTTAATTAAATGAAATATAATGCCTACAACTTTGTCTGTTGTACACTTCTTTGTATCTCTGTCACCTAATTTTGCTGTATCGATATTATATTACTGAATTATGGCTCAACGTCTCAAACTCTTGTTATGTTGTAAATTATTGTTTTGTTTATTGTTAATTTTTTGCCAAAGCATGTCTTCTCTATTCTCAATCATACAGCTCTGAGTTACTGGTTTGTAGTTGTATGTAGTCTTGGAAATAATTTTACCTAATAATTTCATGCTGATGTTTATAGGAAACTTTGAAGGTTGACAAGGACAGTGTTATACTTGTTTATGGTTGCGGATCTCTCCATGCAATTTCAAGCATAGATGGTGAAGTTTTATGGAGCAAAGACTTGGCAGCTGAAGGGTACATTAATGCACAAATATGTGTTTAAGTCTTCTTCATATATGTATCTATCTATTTGTATATTTTAAAAGGCTGAACTATAATTATGTCTTTCCCGTTCCATGTGCAGCATATTCGTTCAACAATTAATTTATAATGACGAAAATGATATGGTATATGCTGTGGGATTTGATGATGTCTCCAAATTTCACTTATATCAAATCAATGCTAAGAATGGCGAGCTGTTGAAACACAATAGTGCTGCGTATCCTGGTGCCTTTTCTGGAGAGATGTTGTTAGTTACAAACAACAGGCTTGTTACACTGGATTCTACTAGAGCAACCGTGGTAGCAATAGAAATTAGGGAAGAAAATATTATATTTGAACCGACACAAGTTTCTGACCTTCTTCAGGATGTTTCTGGTACTGCAAGTTTACTGCCTGCTAAACTTGCAGGAATTTTTGCTGTCAAAGTGAGTACAGTTATTCTTTTTGTGAAAGTGAAGGATGATGGAAAGTTGGAGCTAGTAGATGAACTTGATCACACTGTAGCTGTTAGTGATGCCTTGTCATTTTCAGAAGGACAACAGGCTTTTGCTCTGGTGCAACATGAAGGTAGTAAGATTGACCTCACCATAAAGCTTAATAATGATTGGAGTAGCAACTTGCTCAAAGAAAGCATAAATATGGACCAAGACAGGGGTGTCGTGCAGAAAATGTTTATCAATAACTATATCCGAACAGATAGGTCATATGGGTTTAGAGCCATGCTTGTTATGGAAGATCATTCACTTCTATTAGTGCAACAAGGTGAAATCGTCTGGAGTAGGGAGGACTCGCTTGCTTCAGTCATTGATGTGACAACATCAGAGTTACCTATAGAAAAGGATGGGGTGTCAGTAGCAAAAGTAGAGCATAGCCTATTGGAATGGCTGCAGGTATGAAAGCTTTTAGCAATAGTATCTAATTTCCAGTATTTATGAGAACCTAAAAAGAGTAAAGAGTAAATATATAGTTTGTCATTCTTAATTTGTTTTCCAATATCAGCTTGTCATCTGTAAATAAACCAAAGTTGCATTTTTATAGTTAAAGATTTGATACACATGAGCCAATATATGTAGTGTTTTAGTAAGTGTTATGTTTCATCACTTGAGATCTTGCTTTTATTTTTACTTTGATTTTATATATTTATGTATGTATTGGTTTTTTGGTAGTTAAAACCAGGATTTTAATGTGCTACGTATTTTGTTTCAAAAAAAAAAAGTGTGCTAAGTATCTAAATAATTTCACCCTCCCTTCCCACCTGTTTAATTCTATAACAATGGTTAAATAAAAGCAAGTATTTCCGATGTTAGTACTCTACTATAATCCAGTATCTGTCCTATTGCAGTAGACAGGAAATTCAGAGATATATTGTATTCGTTGCTTAGTCTCTGTGATGTCATTGACATTTTGATTAGTGATAGATGCTAAGATGCTTGTTTACTTCTAACCTTCCAAGATTAGCTTTTGATATAACATTTTAATTTTGAAGGGTCACTTGCTGAAGCTTAAAGGTACTCTAATGCTTGCTACTCCTGATGATGTTGTAGCCATTCAGAAAATGAGGTTACAAAGCTCAGAAAAGAGCAAAATGACTCGTGATCACAATGGGTTTCGTAAACTGTTGATAGTACTTACTCGAGCAGGGAAAGTTTTTGCTCTGCACACCGGAGATGGAAGAATTATCTGGTCTCAATTGTTGCACACTCTTCGCAAATCAGGATCATGTGAATCTCCATCTGGGTTGAAGTTACTTCAATGGCAGGTACCTCATCACCATGCTATGGACGAAAATCCATCCCTTCTTGTCACTGGCAGATGTGGAGTTACATCAGATTCCCCTGGTGTTCTTTCTATTGTTGATGCATATTCGGGAAAAGAGGTTAACAGTTTCGGTTCCATTCATTCCATAGTGCAAGTTATACCATTGCCGTATACTGATTCAAAGGAACGACGTCTGCACTTATTGATTGATGATGTAAACCGTGCTCACTTATACCCTCGGACTCCAGAGGCAGTTGAAATTTTCAAAAGCGAGCTTACAAACATATATTGGTACTCAGTTGAAGATAATAACGGCATTCTACGGGGCCATTCAGTGAAGAGCAATTGCGTTCTTGATGTAGCAGATGAGTACTGTTTTGAAACCAGGGATTTGTGGTCTGTTGTGTTTCCTTCAGAGTCGGAAAAGATAATTACAACTGTGACAAGAAAACTTAACGAGGTATTTCTTTCTGGCATTAATTAGATTTCTAAGTTTAATATTCTATAATCTACATAGTACCAGCTCTTAATATTCTATAATCTACATAGTACCAGCTCTTCTCTATCTCGTCTTAACTATATGTTATATTTTATTGGGCCCAGGTTGTTCATACTCAAGCAAAGGTTATAGCAGATGAAGATGTGATGTTCAAATATATATCAAAGAATCTGCTTTTTGTGGCTACTGTATCACCTAAGGCTACTGGTGAAATTGGCTCTGTCACCCCAGAAGAATCGTGTCTTGTTGTGTATCTTATTGACACTATAACTGGCCGTATACTGCACCGCATGACTCATCATGGTTCACAGGGCCCTGTGCATGCTGTAAGTATGCCTTTTGAAATTCAGATTGTTACCATTTGAACGGAAGAATTGTTTATGGTGGACTATTTGAATGATATTTGTTTTTTTTATCCTCTTACTTTGAAGGTATTAAGTGAGAACTGGGTTGTTTACCACTACTTTAATCTAAGAGCTCACAGATATGAGATGTCTGTCATTGAAATCTATGACCAGTCTCGAGCGGTATACTCCTTGAGCTCAAGTTTTATTGTTTTTTCTGTTATGTTGAATTGTACTATCTTTAGCTCTAATTGTTTATCATCTGCAGGATAACAAAGATGTTTTGAAGCTTGTATTTGGAAAGCACAATCTTACTTCGCCCATGTCTTCTTATTCTCGTCCGGATGTTGTAACAAAATCACAGTCTTACTTTTTCACACATTCTGTTAAAACAATAGCTGTGACATCAACAGCAAAAGGCATAACATCCCGGCAGCTACTTGTTGGTACAATTGGTGATCAGGTTAGCCTTAATTTTTCTTGTAAGATTGTCTTTTTCTTTTCTTAGTTATTTATTGTAGCCTAACTATTGTTTATTTCTAAACTTAATTTTGATGATCCGAGACGGTGAAATGATTTTGTTTTACATCTTAAGTTCTACATCTACTTGTTTACATATTTGAAATGCTGCTTTTTTCTTAAAAATGTTATAGGTCTTGGCACTTGATAAGCGCTTTCTGGATCCTAGGCGATCAGTTAATCCTACCGCAGCTGAGAAAGAGGAAGGAATAATACCTTTAACTGATTCATTACCAATTCTTCCACAGGTTAGCTCGCATATACAGTTTTTTTAATTGAATTATGTCAAGGTGCCACCTACATTCATATGTTTTGGTTTGTATTGACATATATAATTGGGTATCATGTGCAGTCTTATGTGACACATGCCCTTAAAGTAGAAAACCTTAGAGGCATAGAAGTCATACCTGCAAAGCTGGAATCAACCACTCTCATCTTTGCATATGGTGTGGATCTCTTCTTCACCCGACTTGCACCTTCAAGAACTTATGATTCACTAACGGAAGATTTCAGCTATGCCCTACTTTTAATCACAATTGTAGCACTTGTTGTGGCAATCTTTGTGACATGGATTTTATCAGAGAGAAAGGAATTGCAAGAGAAGTGGAGGTGATCTAGCCGTGTAAGCAAGCCATCCAAAACATTTTACCATTTAGTTAATTATCATTTCCTAGTCTAAAATGTTATCTGTAACTTCTTGTAATTTTAGTTTTTCTGTATTTTTCCCTTTTTGTAGTATTTTACGGAAAAGTATAATTTGATGTTGTAACTCAGAAACACAAGAGAAGACTCGAGGGACAGTTTTGACATTAGTAAAGATGACTGAATTGCTTGGCAACTTTATTTTGCAGTTTTATCTCTGATGACATAATGAGCAATATTATTAATTTCCCATTTCTAAGGTTGTAAATTGATCCGGACTATTGGGTATCCCGACTTATATCCGACACGGAAATATAATACACGTCTCATGTCCATTTTAAATATGATCGAAATTTGGCGTAAAAAATATAACCGAATAAATATGACCCAGAATACAAGTATTTATATACCGCTCATATTATGTCTCATATTTTTTTTCTATATAATGATCCTATCCGAATATGATTCGTGTTCCGTATTTAGTTAAAACCAAATATGATTAAAATTTAAACTTATTACAATTCTAAGTAAATATCAATTTATAATTTATTAATATCTTATATAAATGTAATTTATTAATAAATATGATTTACCCATCTTTAAAATGAAAAGATTGTAATAGTATATACTTAATACATCATATATTTAAGTTTTTAATTTGTGATCATTTAATATATTTATAATATTACATCTATTTTAGAAAAAATGATCATTATATATTATATACATTAAGTGTATGACTCTTGGCCTTTCAGCTTTTTATCATTATTGTACAAATCTTTGGCCTTTCACTTACTTGAAACTTACAAAGTTTCAGCCTATATAAATCTTGTAAACATGTGCTTAGATAGATGAATAAAAAGATGGTGATCTCTGTTAGGAATATGTTGTGTACTTGATGATAACTTGAACAAAACACTTAACAGATTTTATTTAAGTGATTTTGTAGCTTTCAACGGATGATCATTTCAACATCCGTTGAAAGAGTAGCTTATGTAATAATAAGTTTAGTAGCACATTCCTGCGTATTATAATGCCTTAGTGAACTAGATGTTGCAGAATGTTTAAGTCATGTTGACTATTAGTTTGATATGCAAGACATGTTGGTTAATTGTAAATATTAGATGCCTTGTAATCTTATATAAATGAAATGGAGTTAACTGCCAAGAAAACAGTTTCAACGGATGATTCACAAAGTCTCAACAGATGCTCAACTAAAACTTCAACGGATGATTCACATAGTCTCAACGGATGATCAACCAAAGTTTCAACGGATGATCAACCACAGTTTCAACGGATGATTCAATGAAGCTTCAACACATGTTCAAATTCAACAGAGCAGTTGATAGTGACTTGACAGTCACATGCGTTGATTGTATGCAAATGGAATGTGGCAGTCTATTTGCAGGGTTTAGAGAACAAAGAAACATTTCCATTTCCATGCTAAACTGGAGATATTCAAAGATGCTGGATAGAGAAATAAAAGAGTGTGAAATTAGACTAGAAATATTTTGTCTTATTAGTTTATCTTTTTATCATGTAACTTGGTGATATATAAGCCAAGTGTAGCAAGTAGAAATTTAAGAAATCTATTCAAGTTAGCAAGCAATTACAAGAGAAATAGATAAGGCAAAATATGTAAAGAATTTCTCTGTTCTTGTAGTTCAACTTGTAAGCAGCTGTGGACAACATTGTAACACAGAGTTCTCTACTTAATATATATCTCCGGGGGAAAAGTTCAATCCACCAGAAAGTTTTTAAATACTTGTATTTGATTACTTTGTGTTTTGATTTCTATACTACTTTCATTCCGCACCATTACTAAATCAAACACAGTTATATATTTATAGCAGAATTGTTCTTAAAATTAAAAAGAAGCCAGAATTACAGTCAACCCCCCCTTCTGTAATTCTTGTTTAGATTGTTTGGGAATAAAAATTGGTATCAGAGCAAGCTCTTGAAGAACAAAGAATTTAAAGATCACAACAACTAACAAGATGAGCAGAAAAGATGTTGGAGTAAAGATTCCATTTCTGGACAAAGACAACTATCACCATTGGAAGGTGAAGATGCACCTGCATCTCCTATCTCAAGATGAAGCATATGTGGACTGCATTGAGAAAGGTCCACATGTTCTTATGAGAGCTGTTATAGGAAATGAAGCATCTATCCCAAAGCCTAAAGCACAATGGTCTGATCCAGATATTGAACAAGTTCATAAGGATAAGAAGGCCATAACCATTTTGTTTAATGGTGTTGATGGTGACATGTTTGACAACATCATAAAATGAAAATCTGCCAAAGAGGTATGGGATACAATTCAAATTATTTGTGATGGTACTGAGCAGGTAAGGGAAAACAAAATACAATTCCTGATTCAGCAATATGAGCATTTTCATAGTGAAGAAAGTGAGTCACTCAGTGACATATTTAGTAGATTTCAAAAGCTGCTAAATGCTCTAAAGTTGCATGGAAGAGTCTACCAAACAAAGTAGTCAAACCTCAAATTCCTTAGATCTCTGACAAAGGAATGGAAGCCTATGACAGTCTCATTAAGAAACTCTCAAGACTACAAGGAATTCACCTTGGACAGACTGTATGGGATTCTAAAGACCTATGAGCTTGAAATAGAGCAAGATGAGAAGTTGGAGAAAGGAAGAAAGAAATGAGGATCCATTGTATTGATTGCTGAGCAAGGAAAAAAGAAGGAGATAAAGGTTGAAGCTGTTGAATCTGCACCAAACCCTAGATTTTGTGAAAGCAAGGGAAAAGGGCTAGTAGCTGAACATGAAGACCATCTTAGCCAAGATGACATGGAAGACAAAGATGAGCATCTGACTTTTCTATCCAGGAGGTTTGCCAAGCTCAAATTCAAGAAGAATTTTGGAGTAGCCAAGTCAAACAGAAACATGGTTCATAAGTCTAAATTTAAATGTTTCAAGTATGGCTTGGCATCATTTTACTAGTGAATGTAGAAAGTCTGATTCTGGTAAAAAGAAGTTTGAGCCTGTTGATTACAAACAGAAATATTTTGAGTTGCTCAAACAAAAGGAAAGGGCTTTCATCACACAGGAAAATGATTGGCTACAGATGGACTAGAAGAGGATGATGATACAAGCTATGTCAATCTAGCACTTATGGCCAAGTTAGATGAAACATAAGTAAGTTCATCAAGTAATCATGCAATCACCACTAATCTAGCATATTTATCTAAAGCTGAGTGTAATGATGCTATAAATGACATGTCTACTAAGTTATATCATCTGCGTGTTACACTCAAATCTCTCACTAAAGAAAACACTAAAATTAAAGGGAATAAGTTGTTTTTAAGCGAAAGAAACAGCGTGCTAGAGACTCAATTTGTTGAGTTTGAAAAATTGAAGATAAAGTGCAAGATTGCTAAAGATGAACTAACTAAATCCTTAAAGAAAGAGGAGATTTTAAGAAAGCAACTTGAACGAGAGCATGAAATAATTAAGGCATGGAAATCATCTAGAGATGTCCATACTCAAATTACTAAAGTTCAAGGTATAGAATCCTTCTGTGATGAAGCCTGGACAAAGAGCAAGGAGAAACTATATTCTAATTTGGTAGAAGGACTTTCAACATATGTGGATTTGACGGATGATGTATGTTATCCGTCGAATGACCAAAAGGATTATCCGTAGAAAGACAAGGAATCACATCCGTTGAGTGAAAGAAATCAAGTTAGCAAAGCCAAACTAGCTAAGCTAAATGAGAAATATGGATTAGTTTCTAAGAACTTCGTTCCAGGAGAAATAAGTCAAGTGAAATAGAACAAGAGAGTCAACATAGGGCATCTGTCTATTAAGCAATTAAATGACAGATTAGAGAAAATTGAAGTGAAAGCAGAATCTAAAAGGAAAAATAATAGGAATGGGAAAGTAGGAAATAACAAACATAACAACTACACACCTGATAAATATGCACCAAGAAAAATTTGTGTTAAGTGTGGTAGCGCTAATCATTTTTCCGTTAATTGCAAACTTGCTATGCCTGCTCCCATGTCTGTACGTCCTTCATTTCCCAGTATGCTTACAATGCCTGTAAATGGTATGCCTGCACATAATTTGAATGCACAGTTTACTAATATGCCATTTGCATAAAATCCTTACTATGCTGCATTTAATATGCCACAAGTGCTATTTAGCATGCCATACTGGAATAACATGTTTGCATAGAATATGCCTTTTCATGTTAACCAGCCTGTGCATGATAATTCTGCAATGATGAATGATTTTAAGGGTTCTACTCAATTGACTAAGGAAGAGTTTCAAATGCCAAAGTCAAATGAGGACAAGCCCAAGAAACCTAAGAAAAAGGCTAACAAAACAGGACCCAAGGAAACTTGGGGTACCAAAATCAACTTGATTTGATTTTTTTTATGTGCAGGGAAACAGAAAGAATCTTTGGTATCTGGATAGTAGGTTCTCAAGGCACATGACTGGAGATTCTACTCTGCTCACTGAGTTCAAGGAGAGGGCTGACCCAAGTATTACTTTTGGAGATAACAACAAGGGTTATACTGTGGGATATGGCTTGATTTCAAAAGATAATTTCATCATTGAGGAAGTTTCCCTAGTGGATGGACTCAAGCACAATTTATCGAGTATCATCCAGCTTTGTGATAAGGGCAACTCAGTAACATTTAATTCTGAAGCTTGTGTTGTGACCAACAAGAAAAGCAACAAAGTGGTTCTCACTGGAGTGAGAAAAGGAAATGTGTACTTAGCTGACTTCAACTCATCAAATGCAGAATTTGTCACTTGTTTATTTAGCAAGGCAAGTCAAGATGAAAGTTGGCTATGGCACAAGAAGCTGTCTCACCTTAACTTCAAGACTATGAATGAGCTAGTCAGAAAAGATTTGGTAAGTGTTATTCCCTAACAATACAACAAGAATTACAGAATGGGGGGCGGGTTGAATGTAATTATGGCTTCTTTTCACGATTTTAAAATAGTTTTAACTTAATACATATAACAGTGTTTGATTTACCATGGTGCGGAATGAAAGAGTGATAGAAATCGAAACACTAAGTAATAAAAACACAATCTTTTAAAACTTTTTGGTGGATTTGAAAGTATCCACCAGATATATATATATATTGTTAGATATATTTGTGATGTCATGTCTAATAATGATTTGTGTTTAGTTTTCAGATTTTAACTAACAGGACAAATCAGGACTTAACTGGAAATCAGTACTTATACTGAAGTCAGAACTTAAGATATCAGAAGATATTTATCAGGAGATAATATCAGGACTTAAGGAGACTTTCAGACAAGGAAGGCGGCTGATTGAAAGGAAAGAAGATCGAGACTAAAACATAAAGAAATATGCATGAAAAAGAATTCTATGAAGAATAGAATACTTGGAAGAAAAGATAACTAGTTGATATATTTTAGGATGCAGACTTATGTTCGATATCAATTAGGATTTTATCTTGTAACTGTGTGTCTATATAAACATAGCATAGGGTTTACACTAGATGTGTTATCTTATTCGAGAATATTATTCATTGTAACCCTAACAGCTCTCGTGATATTTGTTCATCACTGAGAGAGAACAGTTCCATTGTAATACTGTTTTATCAATAAGATTATTCTGTGTTTCATACTTGTGTTCTTAATTCGATTTGATTGTGCTAGACACTGTATTCAACCCCCTTCTACAGTGTATGTGACCTAACAAGTGGTATCAGAGCAATCTGTTAACATAAATACATTAAAGATCCAAAAATAATCATGTCTGAAGAAGCACAAACTCCAACCAAGCCCACCAAAACTGAAGAAACTCCAAAGAATTAAATCCATAATCGATATGAGACTATTAGGGTTCCCATACTGAAACCTTTTGAGTATCCCATATGAAAGGTGAGGATGTCTATATTTCTGGAAGCTACAAATCCAGAATACCTTGACAGAATTAATGAAGGACCACATAAGCCAACCAAGCTCTCTGTGTTAGTTGCAGATCAGCCAGCACATACTGGAACAAAGGAGAAAAATGAATATACAGCTGAAGATATCTCATCTATTGCAAAGGATGCAAAGGTAAGACACTTGCTGCATAGTGCCATTGATAATGTCATGTCAAACAGGGTAATTAACTGCAAGACTGTATAGGAGATATGGGATGCCTTGGAGACAAGATGCCAGGGAACTGATTTAATTAAGAAGAACATGAGGACTATACCCACTCAAGAGTATGAGCACTTTGACTCAAAACCTGATGAGTCATTAACTGGTTTATATGACAGATTTGTCAAACTCTTGAATGATTTGTCATTGGTGGATAAGGAATATGATCTTGAAGATACTAATCTTAAATTCCTTTTTAGCTCTTCCTGAAAGTTGGGACTTGAAGGCAACTACTATAAGAGACAACTATGCTCTTGATGAAACTACTCCTGATGAAATTTATGGTATGCTCAAAACTCATGAACTTGAGATGGATCAAAGAAGCAAGAGGTATGGGAGAAAGTCAAGGACAGTTGCTCTTAAGGCTGAGAAGGAATCCCCTAAAGTGGCTGCCTCAAAGAAAGGCAAATGAAAGGCTCTCATCACAAAGTCTGATACTGAGTCATCAAGTTCTGATAGTGATGAGGATTCAGAAACTGAAAGTCTATCTGAGATGGATGCTGATGAAGAGATGATGAAATTGTGTGCTCTTATGGTGAAGGGTATCACAAAGATAGCTTACAAAAAATTCAGAAGGGGAAAGAAGTTTTCCAGGAAAAGTGGAAATCCTGATAAGAAGGGATTGATCCACTTGGCTACATCCGCCCCTACCCCCTCACAGTTTTAGAAAATCTGAAGGCAAAGCTGGAAAGTCTGACAGAGGAGATTACTCAAATGTTAAATGCTACAATTGTGGTGAGAAAGGCCACATATCTTCTGACTGCAAGAAAGGAAAACGTGACAAAGGCAAGGCACTTGTCACAAAGAAGAAAAGCTGGACAAACACTTCAGATTCTGAAAGTGTGGTGAACTATGCTTTGATGGCAAATGCTGATAGCAGTTCTGAAGCTGCTGAGTTAAAGGTACCTCAAACAACTTATGTTTTTCATACTGATGATATTACTGAGTTGAGAAGATATCTTAAAACCATGTTCATTAGTTATAGAGATCAAACTTTAACATGTGAAAGGTTAACTTCTGAAAATTTAGCTTTTAAGAAAAGGAATGACTATTTTGAAATGGAGTTAGTTATGTTCCATCAAACTCATATAGAAAGAGATGATGCTTTTAATGTTAGAGATGAAGTGTTAAAATTGAATCAATATCTAAAAACTGGGTTAGAAAAGGAAAGAGAGATTATCAGGACTTGGACTAACTCGGGAAGAACAACTCAGAATTTGTTAAGTAGTGGAAACTGGAAAGAGAGCTTAGGTTATGGAGATGATAAGAATAATAAAGGAACTGTAGAAATTGAGCCTATAGTTCTTAAAAAAAGCCAAAGGTAAATCCTGTTAAGTTTGTAGCTGTAAAGTCTGATATTGATAAATCAGAAGTTAAAGAGAAATTAACTTCTAACAAACCAAAACAGGATAAGCCAACTGAAGTTAACATAGGCTTAATGAATAAGAAGCAGCTTAAGTATAAGCTGAAAGAGATTAAGGATGTAAACAAGGTAAAGCCACCTAGGGAAAATAGGAATGGAAAGGAAGGTGTGAATAAAAGCAATAATTATAAGCCTGTTCCTAATGCTCCTAGAAAGAAATGTTATAACTGTGGAAATTCTAACCATCTGGCTTCTTTTTACAGGAAAAATAAGAACATAAACTCCTTACCTTCAAAATCAGGGGTTAAGAGTCAGTCTGTTAGATATAGGCCATAAAATCCTTGTTTTCATTGTGGTAGTTTATGGCATTCCATTTATACTTGTAAGGAATATCATAGTTTGTATTATGATTATTATCAAATAAAACCTTCTTTAAAGAAAGTTAGCATTATTCCTTCTAGTGTAAGTTCTGATGCAAAGTCTGATACTGTAAATTCTGATAAGAAAAATGTTAACATAAACTCTAATGTTAAATCCGCTGCAAATGTTAACAAACTTAATAAGGAGGATCCAAGAAAGTCTGGGTCCTTAAAACTAATCATTAGTGGTCTTTGTGATTGCAGGGCAACATGAAAAACATCCTAGTTCTGTACAGTGGATGTTCAAGACATATGACTGGAAATAAAGCCCTGCTATCAGATTTTATGGAGAAAGCTGGCCCAAGTGTTTCTTATGGAGATGACAACATGGGAAAAACTCTGGGAATATCAATCTTGGGAATGTCATCATTGAAAAAGTAACTCTAGTCTCAGGACTTAAACACAATCTGCTGAGTGTTAGTCAAATCTGTGACAGAGGTTATCATGTGGATTCCTTTGAAGAACACTGTGAAGTTATAAGAAAATCTACAGGTAAAGTTTTTCTAAAGGGAAACTGGCATGGTAATATTTATGAAGCCAAGCTTTTAACAAGTTCTGATGGTTCTGCAATTTGTCTGTTAAACAGAGCATCAATTGAAGAAAGATGGGATTGGCACAAGAAACTCTCTCATTTAAATTTCAGCAATATAAATGAACTTGTCAAGAAAGATCTTGTGAGAGGACTGCCAAAATCAGTATTTGCTCCTGATGGCCTTTGTGATTCATGTCAAAAGGCAAAACAAAGAAAATCTTCATTCAAGAGCAAGACTGAATCTTCTATTCTTGAGCCTTATCACCTACTACATATTGATCTATTTGGTCCAGTGAATGTCATGTCTATTGCAAAGAAGAAATATTCTATGGTCATAGTGGATGAGTTCACCAGATACACATGGGTGTATTTCTTGCAAACAAAAAGTGAAACTGCATCTATCTTGATTGATCATGTCAAACAACTGGATAAATTGGTTAAAGACTCTGTGAAAATCATAAGAAGTGATAATGACACTGCGTTCAAGAATTTGATTATGGAAGAGTTCTGCAAAGACCATGGAATCAAGCAGGAATTTTCTGCTCCTGGAACTCCACAGCAAAATGGAGTTGTTGAAAGAAAGAATAGAACTCTTATTGAAGCTGCACGAACTATGCTTGATGAAGCAAAGCTACCAACCTATTTTTGGGCTGAAGCTGTGCAGACTGCTTATTTTACACAGAATGCAACACTTCTCAACAAGCATGCAAAGACACCATATGAGATGGTGAAGAAAAAGAAGCCAAATCTGAAGTATTTTCATGTATTTGGATGCAAGTGTTTTGTTTTTAATACTCATCCTGAACAGCTATCCAAATTTGATCTAAAAGCTGATGAAGGAATTTTTGTTGGATATCCACTTTCCACAAAAGCCTTTAGAGTCTACAATTTAAGAACAAGGGTTGTCATGGAATCTATCAATGTCTGTTTTGATGATAAGAAGATTACTGGACTTGAAGATTTCAATGATCATGATCAGCTGAGATTTGAGAATGAAGTTTTATATTCTGATTCTGTAAATCCTAACAGTCTAAATCCTGACAATCTAAATCCTGACAGTCTAAATCCTGATACTGCAAACTCTGATGGGTTAAACTCTGATGTTATTGAAACTGTGGTAACTACGCCAAAGAAAAATGCACCTGTACAGGGGGAGCATATTGAAGATACAACCACATCTCAAGAAGCATCAGAAGCAAGAACATGCTCTTCAAGTTCTGATTCATCAAGTTCTGATGGGCCAAGTTATGATAATTCTGGAAACTCAAATTCTGATAATTCTGGAAACTCAAATTCTGAAGGATCAAACTCAGAGAGCATAATTTCAGGGGGAGCATCAGAAAATGTTGATGGAGACAGCATGGATCATGGGGGAGCATCCAGTTCTAGAGATAATCTTCCATCTGCAAGGAAGTGGACTAAAGCACATACACCAGACTTGATTATTGGAGATCCTGAAGCAGGTATAAGAGCTAGAACTTCAACATCAAATGAATGTCTCTATCACACTTTTCTTTCTCAGACTGAACCAAAGAAAGTGGAGAAGCTCTTCAAGATGCTGATTGGGTGCAAGCAATGCAGGAAGAGTTAAATAAATTTGAAAGAAATAAAGCCTGAACCCTAGTGCCAAGACCAAAGAACAAATCTGTTGTTGGTACAAAATGGGTGTTCAGAAACAAAACTGATAGTGATGGCATAATTACAAGGAATAAAGCAAGGCTGGTTGCAAAAGGATACTCTCAACAGAAGGGAATTGATTATGATGAAACATTTGCACCAGTTGCTAGATTGGAAGCCATAGGGATATTTTTGGCTTATGCCGCTCACAAAAAGTTTAAAGTCTTTCAAATGGATGTGAAAAGTGCTTTTCTTAATGGAGAATTAGAAGAAGAAGTATATGTTGAACAACCTCTAGGTTTTGTAGATTCAAAATTTCCTCATCATGTCTACAGACTTGATAAAGCACTTTATGGCCTTAAGCAAGCTCCAAGAGCATAGTATGAGATATTAGCTCAGTTTCTTCTGGAGAGTAGATTTAACAAAGGGACAATTGACAAAACTTTATTCTATCTCAACCATGGAAAGGACTTACTTTTGGTACAAATATATGTTGATGATATCATTTTTGGTTCTACAAATGACAGTCTTTGTAAAAGGTTTGCCAAGCTAATGCAGTCAAGATATCAAATGAGTATGATGGGAGAACTTAGCTATTTTCTGGGCCTTCAAGTCAAGTAGAATGAAGAAGGAACTTTTATTTGTCAATCTAAGTACACCAGAAATTTGTTGAAAAAATTTGGAATGCAAGACTGTTCAAGTGCATCCACTCCTATGGCCACTGCAACAAAATTGGATAAGAATACTGGTATATCAGTAGATATTACTGATTACAGAGGTATGATTGGCTCACTACTCTATCTAACTGTAAGTAGACCTGATATCATGTATGCTACCTGTCTTTGTGCAACATTTCAGGCAGATCCAAGAGAACCTCACTTAACAGCTGTGAAAAGAATTTTCAAGTACCTTAAGGGTACAACTGATCTAGGATTGTGGTATCCTAGGGAATCAGACTTTAAGCTAATAGGTTACTCAGATGCAGATTTTGCAGGATGCAAAATTGACAGGAAAAGCACAAGTGGAAGCTGCCAATTTCTTGGAGGCAGATTGGTTTCTTGGTTTAGCAAAAAACAAAAGTCAATTTCCACATCAATCGCATAAGCAGAATACATTGCTGCAGGAAGTTGTTGTGCACAGATTCTTTGGATGAAGAATCAGTTACTGGATTATGGGTTAACATATTCTAAAATCCCTATTTACTGTGATAATCAAAGTGCTATTGCTATGATAGGTAATCCAGTTCAACACTCAATGACAAAGCACATAAGCATAAGGTAGCACTTCATAAGGGAACATGTGATGGAAGGTACAGTGGAATTGCATTTTGTTCCAACAGATCAACAACTAGCAGATACCTTCACAAAACCACTATGTGAAGCTACTTTTACAAGATTGGTAAATGAACTTGGAATGGTATTCATGTTCTTTCTCTAAATCTGTTTAGTTTATATTCATATACATCAGACTTTATGATCAGTATTTACAGATATTACTATCTTTGTGTATTCTGTGCTTAAATTGAAATTTCCTTAAGTGCTGACTGTTGTTTGATGTGAATTTCTAAACTCTGATAGTGATATGAATGTTTCTGTGACTATTTAATCCAATGAGGATAATTGTGCTAGATGCTGACCTAGTAGTCTTTAATATACTAAAGATCCCATGTTTGAAATAATTGTTTATGTGGAAATCTTTTAACACAAGCAAATTCAGATACTGAGCTTGGTTAGGTTTACTTTGTGTATCTTATTACTAAGTCAAAAACTAGAATAGTGCTTCTTATCTGTTAAGTTCTGATGTTGGTAAATCTTATGGATGTACCAAGTGCTGATAAGCCTCACTTATCAAAAGAAAAAGAAAAGAATAAATATCAGGTATTCCTTTGAGATCTAGAGAAAAATGTATGTGTAAGGGAACACCCAAGTGCATTGCTGGTATTAAGTAATATGCATTATAAAAGTAAAATAAAATTTTCTTGGTGACTTTTCACATTCTCTGATTACTGGAGAAATACTCTGATAATAGCATAAATTCTGATAAGCAGTCGTGACTCACTTACACTGAGAAGCCACTGTAAAAAGGAATTTCAAAAGATGCATAAAATGAGCACAAAACAGTTGAGGTGGACTCATGCATGAACTCATTCTATAGTAGGTTTCAGACTAATGACAGATTTTAAGCAAAGTTCTTAGTTATGCCTTATTTCTAAGATGTACTGAAGTGAATCAGACTTTACTCTTTGTCTGATATTTAGCTTAATGCACACACTTACACTCCATATAAATGATGAAAATTACTGTGGTGATCAATGTTGTTTTAGATGAACAGTTTAAGTGTCAGTTGTATAAATTCCGAGCGACAAGTTCTGATGGAAGTTCTGATGATTAAGTTCTGTTGAAACCAAATCAGTATTTGTGTGAAGAATTACAGGAATAAACATTCACTTTTTGAGTTAAGGAGCCATATTCTGATGACCTTTAAATTCTGATGAATAATCAAGTTCTGATGCTTACGTGGCAGTATTTATTTACTTGATTTATTTTTGGTCATTACTTAAACGGTTATATTTTTCAGAATATTGGATTATGTGAGATAAAGCAGTAATAATCATTTGTTTAGTGGGAACAATTTCTTTTTGAAAAACTGAACGTGCAATGTAATCATTACTTATTTACCGTGTTAGGTCTCACACACTGTAGAAAGGGGTTGAATATAGTATTTACTACAATCAAATCGAATTAAAGAACTTAAGTAACTGAATTTTTTTTTATTCATCACAATAAACTCTGTTACAATATGAAACTGTCCTCTCTCAGTGATGAACAAATTATCACGAGAGCTGCTAGGGTTACAACAAATAATAACTTCGATTATGATAACACATATAGTGTAAACCCTATATATGTGTTTATATACTACACAGTTACAAGATAATCTCTAATTGATATTGAATATGATTCTGTATCCTAAATATATCAATTAGATATCTTCTTTTCCTAGTCTTCTATCTTCCATAGAAATCTTCTTCATGCATATCTCTTCTTTATTTAGTCTTGATCTTATTTCCTTTCAATCAGCCTTTCCTTAACTGTTCATCCTCCCACACTTAAGTTCTGATATCCATCTTCTGATAATTATCTCCTGATAATTTAAGTACTGATATCCTTAAGTTCTGACTTCCAGTAAGTGCTGATTTCAGTAAGTACTGATATTTCCTGTTTGTTAAGATCTGAAAACTAAACATGAAACACATTAAACATGACATCTCAAATATATCTAACAATCTCCCCCAACTTGTAAATTAGCATAATATACAAGTTCAATACATATTTGATGATGTCAAAAATATTAAGTACAAATGCACATGATAATTTAACTAAGAAACTACAACTTACAGTACTTGTAGCTTTTACCATCCTTAAAGTCGGCTATCAGCTTTAGCCTGTATGTTCTTCAGAATTTAGTAGTTGTAGTTCCTGACTTGGATTCATTATGTGATCTCTTTAATATCAGGAGTTGTCCTGAGATAATTCTTCAAA
The DNA here is from genome assembly GCF_009905375.1 of Apium graveolens. Lineage (NCBI taxonomy): Eukaryota > Viridiplantae > Streptophyta > Magnoliopsida > Apiales > Apiaceae > Apium > Apium graveolens. Next base: position 8,880,769 of record NC_133653.1, read on the forward strand.
CGACATCTCTCAGAATATGCAAGTTTATTCAAAATCCTCCTTTTTGCTTCTTTTAGCTCAGCTGTATCTTCACTTATCTGAAAGATAGCAGCTCCGAGATCATTGATCTTTGCCTTTCTTATATCCTCATTAAGTCTGATATAATAGGCTTTGTCTGATTCTTTGTTGAATTCAACAGGCCTATAACCCAGAAAGGTAGTAACAATCTTTGCAGTGTTAGGCTTCATTTCAACAATTTTTCCATCATGAGCTCTGTACTTAGGATATTATGAGCTGTCAGACTTTATCCTGTAAAGTTTCTTCTGTCTCTCAATTTTAGACCTTAAGAATTTGGCAGCATCATCTGTAGACTTGTTCTTTACTTGAAGCAAATATAGCACATGTTCCAATTCTTCATAGTACTTCAAGTTAATAGCATCATGCCTAATCTGGAATACCCTCCCATCTGTCATGAAATATAACATAACCTGTTCTTTCAGTGCAGAGTGGTAAACCATCTGTACAGACTCCAATTGATCCAATCTTTCAGGAGTTGTGCCTATTCCTGGTTCAGACAGAGATGTAGGATCTAGAGTTGTGTTGCTTACTCTTCTTTCATCAACATTTCCCAAACCAGTTTTATCTCTTGCCTCCTTTCCTAGAAGCAATCTACTCTGAAAACCTCTTGATGTACTCTTCAGAGTTTCAGTAGATTGTTTAGCTTGGGTGAATCCTGGTAGAGTAGTTGAAGGTTTAACATGAGCAATGTCAGAGGTTATTCCCTTATCTCCTGATGTCAAGCTAACTTGAGCTGTGTCAGAGGTTGCTTACTTCCTTGTAGCATCTGAATTTACTAACTCCTGACTTTGAACAACTTGAGCTCTGTCAGAGGTTGTTTGAGAATCTTTCTTGTTCTTTAAAATCAGATCTGTATCTTCATCAGCATCTATTTGTTCATCCATAGTTGGTATGTAAACCCTTACAGGTTCATCAACTTTACCTTTGCCCTTAAACTTTGGATCATACTCCATTTGTGATTTGGCTTTAGATGCCTTAACACTTGTTCTTTCTTTAATCACAATGCCTTTAGCCTGTGGAGGTTTCTTTACTGTTGCAGAAGCTTTAGACTTAGATTGTGACTTATCAATTGCAACTTTCAGTCTAGCTTCTTCTTCTTCCAGCATTTCAAAATCCATCCCTGGATTTTCTTTTAGAAACAGCTTCTTTGAGATCTCTTCATCAAGATCTTCAGGATTGACTAGAACTTGTTTACCTGAGCTTGATTTCTTGCCAGCATCAGAACTTAGCCTTTGACTTGTAGTTCTGTCTTTCTTTAATGAAGTGCCTTTGCTTTTTCTTTGACCTCCACCTTTTTTAGAGTTTCCATGATCTTCATTTTCATCATCTTTTTCTTTCTCTGAATTAGTAGACTTGCATTTGGACTTAATTACTTTCTCCCCCTTTTTGGCATCATCAGGAAGAAGCATGGAGACAAGCAATTCCACATAATTTTGAAGTTCATTAAGCTGAACTTGTTGAACATCTTGATTTTGTAAAAGATCAGAAATTTGAGCTTGCTGCTTGTCTTGAGACTTTTCAATATTTGCTAAACGGTCAAAGTTAGGCTTGAAAAACCTCTACTTCTCTACTTTGATCTTCTCCGCATCCTCTTGCAATTTATTTCAAATTTTGTCCAGCTGGTCGTGAGTTGCTGAGTGTTGACCTTGAAGGTGCCTTGTACTTAGTGCTGTAACTCTAAGATATGTCTTGAAATCATCATTGGAAAACATCTCACCAGCCTTTGTCAGATGTTCAGAAAGAACAGATGCATTAGGGACAAATTCAACATTATTCCAGTCTTTGATCCACTCTCGCCCTCTTTGAGTCTCACTCCAAGGAACTGGAGGAGCCCTTTCTACAAACTTCTCGATAAAAGCAACCCTAGAAGCTGGTGGTAGAGGAGCATGTCCAGAAGGACCAGCTGTATCAGTATCTACATTAACATCAGCTTCATCAGAGTTTGCAGCAGGCAGTGCAACAGAAGTGGAAGAATCTTCACTATCATCATCTTCTGATAAAATGACTGTATGAGAAGCAATTAGAGATCCATCGCCAAGATCATCATAATTTAGCACTGGAGTGGCTGGAGGAGTGTGTTGAGAAAGTTGTGTAGTTGGTGGAGCTTCCAGATACAAAACCTGAGGCAATTCCAAGTTATGGATGTCAATTTCATAACTTGGCCCCTGGATATCAGCATGTACTGGAGATACTGGAGGTATGGGAATATGAGTTTTTTCTGGATTATGAAGTGGAGAGTGATGAGTTTCATGAAGGTCTGGATCAACACTTGGAGAATTATGAGCTTCAACAGGGTATTGTGAGATCAGAGATTCCTGACCCCCTTCCTTAGCTGCTGCTTCCATTCCTTTACCAGAATCTGCAGGCCTTTTTGCCAATATTTTAAATCTTTTTTCTTTTGAAGAGACTATAGGAGCTACATCATCAATAATGAATTGTTCTAGGCCTTTTTAGGGACCTAGAACTCCCAGTCTCTGTATCTTTCTGAGAAGAGACTTTCTCAGCTGCAGAAACAATAGGTCTTGTAGGTTGAACCTGTGCCTCATCATCTGATTCATCTCTCAAGATGATCCTTCTTCTTTTTTGCTGTGAAACTTTCTTAGATCTTGATGTTGTTGCTCTAGCAGAAGAAGGCTTCACTATAGTATGTGCTGATGGATAATGAGCATATTCTGATGTTTGTGTTTGAGGAGGGATAGGAGTAGGTTTCGATAGTTGTGGTTGATGTTGTGGATGTGGTTGTGGTACATCAGGATAAATTACAGAGTATTTGGCAACATCAGCATTTACCAGGGCTTGTTTGACAACTAAGGGAATTCTAAGAGGTCTCAAAATTGCCTTTTTGTTATCAGCATTTAGTAAATCAGTAAAAGCCCTTTTGGATATCTTAAAGGATTCTAACAGGTCACTGGCTAAGATAAGTTCATCTTCTGTACAGTGACTATAAATTAATTGACAGAATCTAGCAAAATAGACAATATTCCTATCCTCTTTCATTCTGTCACCAATAAAGCATAACACAGTTCTAGAAAAATTAAAATGAGACTGATGGAGAAGAGCATACCCAATTTGTTGAGACAAGATTGGAATGGCATCAAAATTTGTACATTTGTTACCAAATGCCTTTGTGATGCAGTCAAAGAAAAAGCTCCATTCTCGGCGCATGTGTGCACGTTTGAGTTGACCCATTTTTGCTAAACTTTCTTCATAGCCCAAATCAGCCATCATTTCCTGAAGCAGTGGTTCCTCAACAGCAGCACTAAATTGAACATTTTCTGGTAAATGGAGAGCCCCGCGAACCACTGTCGGAGTAACAACATAATCCTCCTCATTTGCTGTAAAGACAATACTAGGAGATCCACGCTTACCACCATCATCATAAACCCCTGTTCTCCAGAATGTCAGCACTTGTGATCCAGAAAAACTTGATGGTTGAGTCAAAGCGTATCCGATTTCACTATTAGCTAAGAAGTCCTGAACAAAGTGAAGTTCCGACGGAGCTTCTTGCGTGGAAAGAATGACAGCATAGTTATTAGGAACAAACTTTGATCCATTGAAGATAATATCTTTAGGTGCCATTGAGAAATCAGTGAAAAATTTGAGTGTCTGAAAGGTGTTCGAGAAAATGCCTGTGTGAGAAATCGTCAGAAAATAGTGAGAGTAATAGAGTAAAAAGAAAGAGATAGAGTAGAAAAGTGAATAAAAGATTTTACAATCTTTTCTCTCTTTTACTTATACATGGTAAAAGATAACCGTTGAGACGAATATGAAAGGTCTTTGGACACCTGTCAGGCATGCAGCAGTAAAAAAATAATTAATGGGCACGGGTATTTAGTAATCATTACTTATCACATGAAGTTTTTCAAGGAGAAAAACTGTTCCACTAACCAAGTAATCCCATTAATCAAGTAATCCCATTTAAACAATTATTCTGATAAAATAATCCCATTTAAGAATAACCAAAAATAAACCAAGCAAATAAACACTACCACGTGAGCAGCACAACTTGATTATTATCAGAATGTAAAGGGTCATCAGAATATGAAATGACTCAGAGACAAAATCTTGCAATAAAGTAAAATTTCATTAATATATCAAACGAATACATTTCATGAAACTTAAATTACATGCAGAAAATTACAAGATTGCCCTAGTCTAGAATCCCTAACATCAACAGCCTTAGTCCTAGTCTAAAAGACTGACAAGGCTGACAGTGAAGAGAAACAAGAGGATAACAATTAATTCTTCTTCCTATCTTCAATAAAAAGAATAGCAAGACGAATGATTCTCTCCTGCTGACGAAGAGAACGGAGATGAAGATCTCTTTGAACAGTCAATAAATTATTTTTAATGATTTCTGGAAATTGAATCCAGAGATTAGAAGGAATGTTGTTGATAGGATAATGAGTTGGAACTCCATTGTTCCAAATAGTCACCTTGTCTGAGCCATAACAGTAAAACCAACCAAACAGAGTCATTATTTGAGAGAAGAAAAAAAATTGGTTTTTACTGAAGGATTATCGGTCAGTTATATAGACAAGGGAAGACCAAGGGATGCAGGGAATGTGAAACGAAAAGAAGTAAAGCCTCGTCTCCCTAGACCGATGAGTAATTATGACAGCCATTAGAAGCTTAAAACAGGAGTTAATGAGCACACGAAACAAGTAAAAATTACTGTGCATATACGAGTACCACTAACCCAAATTATTTTGACTTTGTATGTCTCACCCAAACATATTTTGATTTTAAATATGACTATTTCAGATTTAACCACAAATAAGTCAAGTAAAGAATCAGGATTTAATATCAGAACTTAGACTTATATCAGAACTTAACAGTCATCAGAACATGGCTCCTTAACTCGAAAAGTGAATGATTTATTCCTATAATTCTTCACACAAGTACTGATATGGTTTCATCAGAACTTAATCATCAGAACTTCCATCAGAACTTGTCCTCAGAATTTATGCAACTGACATTGAAACTGTTCATCTAAAATAACATTTATCACCACAGTAATTGTCATCATTCATATGGAGTGTATGTGTGTACAGTAAGCTAAATATCAGATAAAGATTAAAGTCTAATTCACTTCAGTACATCTTAGAAATAAGGCATAACTAAGAACTTTGCTCAAAATCTGTCATTATTCTGAAGTGTACTATAGAATGAGTTCATGCATGAGTCCACCTCAACTGTTTTGTGCTCATTTTATGCATCTTTTGAAATTCCATTTTACAGTGGCTTCTCAGTGTAAGTGAGTCACGACTGCTTATCAGAATTTATGCTATTATCAGAGTATTTCTCCAGTAATCAGAGAATGTGAGAAAATTTTATTTTGCTTTTCTAATGCATATAACTTAATACCAGCAATGCATTTGGGTCTTCCCTTCCACAATTTTACTCTAGATCTCAAAGGAGTACCTGATGTTTTTTTTTCTTTTTCTTTTTATAAGTGAGGCTTATCAGCACTTAGTACATCCATCGATTTACCAACATTAGAACTTAACAGATAAGAAGCACTATTCTAGTTTTTGACTTAGTAACAAGATACACGAAGTATACTTTAACTAAGCTCAATATCATAATTTGCTCGTGTTAAAAGATTTCCACATAAACAATTACTTCATACATGGGATCTTTAGTATATTAAAGATTACTAGGTCAGCATCTAGCACAATTATCCTCATTTGATTGAATAGTCACAGTAACATTCATATCACTATCAGAGTTTAGAAATTCACACCAGACAACAATCAACACTTTAGCAAATTTCAGTTTAAGCACAGAGTACACAAAGATAGTAATATCTGTAAATACTGATCATAAAGCCTAATGTATCAGAACATAAACTAAGCAGATTTAGAGAAAGAACCTGAAACCATTCCAAGTTCATTTACCAATCTTGTAAAAGTAGCTTCACACAGTGGTTTTGTGAAGATATCAGCTAGTTGTTGATCTGTTGGAACAAAATGCAATTCCACTGTACCTTCATCCACATGTTCCTTTATCTTGTCATTGAGTGTTGAACTGGATTACCTGTCATAGCAATAGCACTTTGATTATCACAGTAAATAGGAATTTTAGAAAATTCTAAACCATAATCTAGTAACCGATTCTTCATCCAAAGAATCTGTGCACAACAGCTTCCTGCAGCAATATATTCTGCTTCTGCAGTTGATGTGGAAATTGACTTTTATTTCTTGCTAAACCAAGAAACCAATCTTCCTCCAAGAAATTGGCAGCTTCCACTTATGCTTTTCCTGTCAATTTTGCATCCTGCAAAATCTGCATCCGAGTAACCTATTAGCTTAAAGTCTGATTCTCTAGGATACCACAATCCCAGGTTAGCTGTACCCTTAAGGTACTTGAAAATTCTTTTCACAGCTGTTAAGTGAGGTTCTCTTGGATCTGCTTGAAATCTTGCACAAAGACAGGTATCATACATGATATCAGGTCTACTTGCAGTTAGATAGAGTAATGAGCCAATCATACCTCTGTAATCAGTAATATTTACTGATGTACCAGTATCCTTATCCAATTTTGTTGCAGTGGCCATATGAGTGGATGCACTTGAACAATCTTGCATTCCAAATTTCTTCAACAAATTTCTGGTGTACTTAGATTGACAAATAAAAGTTCCTTCTTCATTCTGCTTGACTTGAAGGCCCAGAAAATAGCTGAGTTCTCCCATCATACTCATTTGATATCTTGACTGCATCAGCTTGGCAAACTTTTTACAAAGTCTATCATTTGTAGAACCAAAAATGATATCATCAACATATATCTACACCAAAAGTAAGTCCTTTCCATGGTTGAGATAAAACAATGTTTTGTTAATAGTCCCTCTGTTAAATCCACTTTCCAGAAGAAACTGAGCTAGTGTCTCATACCATGCTCTTGGAGCTTGCTTAAGGCCATAAAGTGCTTTGTCAAGTCTGTAGACATGATTAGGAAATTTTGAATCTACAAAACCTGGAGGTTGCTCAACATATACTTCCTCTTCCAGTTCTCCATTGAGAAAACCACTTTTCACATCCATTTGAAAGACTGTAAACTTTTTGTGAGCAGCATAAGCCAAAAATATCCTTATGGCTTCCAATCTAGCAACTGGTGCAAATGTTTTATCATAATCAATTCCCTCCTGTTGAGAATATCCTTTTACAACCAGCCTTGCTTTATTCCTTGTAATTATGCCATCACTATCAATTTTGTTTCTGAACACCCACTTTGTACCAACAACAGACTGTTCTTTGGTCTTGGCACTAGGGTCCAGACATTATTTCTTTCAAATTCATTTAACTCTTCCTGCATTGCTTGCACCCAATCAGCATTTTGAAGAGCTTCTTCCACTTTCTTTGGTTCAGTCTGAGAGAGAAAAGAGTGATAAAGACATTCATTTGATATAGCTGTTCTAGTTTTGACACCTGCATCAGGATTTCCAATAACTAAGTTAGGTGTATGTGCTTTAGTCCACTTCCTTGTAGATGGAAGATTTTCTCTAGAACTGGATGCTCCCCCATGATCCATGCTGTCTCCATCAACATTTTCTGATGCTCCCCCTAAAATTATGCTCTCTGAGTTAGATCCTTCAGAATTTGAGTTTCCAGAATTATCAACACTTGAGTTTCCAGAATTATCAGAACTTGTCCCATCAGAACTTGATAAATCAGAACTTGAAGAGCTAGTTGTAGGTTCTGATGCTTCTTGAGATGTGGTTGTATCTTCAGTATGCCCCCCCTGCACAGGTGCATCTTCGTTTGGCGTAGTCACCACAGTTTCAATAATATCAAAGTTTAATCCATCAGAGTTTGCAATATTAGGATTTAGACTGTCAGGATTTACAGTATCAGAATTTAAAACTTCATTCTCAAATCTCAGCTGATCATGATCATTGAAATCTTCAAGTCCTGTAATCTTCTTATCATCAAAAGAGACATTGATAGATTCTATGACAACCCTTGTTCTTAAATTGTAGACTCTACAGGCTTTTGTGGAAAGTGGATATCCAACAAAAATTCCTTCATCAGCTTTTAGATCAAATTTGGATAGCTGTTCAGGATGAGTCTTAAGAACAAAACACTTGCATCCAAATACATAAAAATACTTCAGATTTGGCTTCTTTTTCTTCACCATCTCATATGGTGTCTTTCCATGTTTGTTAATGAGTGTTGCATTCTGAGTAAAACAAGCAGTCTGTATAGCTTCAGCCCAAAAGTAGGTTGGCAAATTTGCTTCATCAAGCATAGTTCGCGCAGCTTCAATAAGAGTTCTATTCTTTCTTTCAACAACTCCATTTTTTTGTGGAGTTCTAGGAGCAGAAAATTCCTGCTTTATTCCATGGTCTTTTCAGAACTCTTTCATGATCAAATTCTTAAACTCAGTGCCATTATCACTTCTTATGATCTTCACAGAATCTTTGACCAATTTATCCAGTTGCTTAACATGATCAATCAAAATAGATGCAGTTTCACTTTTTGTGTGCAAGAAATACACCCATGTATATGTGGTGAACTCATCCACTATGACCATAACATATTTCTTCTTTGCAATAGACATGACATTCACTGGACCAAATAGATCAACATGTAGTAGGTGATAAGGCTTAAGAATTGAAGATTCAGTCTTGCTCTTGAATGAAGATTTTCTTTATTTTGCCTTTTAATAGGAATCACAAAGGTCATCAGGAGCAAATACTGATTTTGGCAAACCTCTCACAAGATCTTTCTTAACTAGTTTATTTATATTGTTGAAATTTAAATGAGAGAGTTTCTTGTGCCAATTCCAGCTTTCTTCAATTGATGCTCTACTTAACAGACAGATTGCAGAACCATTAGTACTTGTTGAAAGCTTGGCTTCATAAATGTTACCATGCCTGTATTCTTTCAGAACAACTTTGTCTATAGGTTTGCTTACAACTTCACAGTGTTCTTCAAAGAAATCCACATGATAACCTCTGTCACAGGTTTGACTAACACTGAGCAGATTGTGTTTAAGTCCTGAGACCAGAGCTACTTTTTCAATGATGACATTCCCCATATTTATATTACCATATCCCAAAGTTTTTCCCATGTTGCCATCTCCATAAGAAATACTTGGGCCAGCTTTCTCCACAAAGTCTGATAGCAGGGCTTTATTTCCAGTCATATGTCCTGAACATCCACTGTCCAGAACTAGGATGTTTTTCCTGTTGCCCTGCAATCACAAAGACCACTAATGATTAGTTTTAAGGACCCAGACTTGCTTGGATCCTTTGGCCTTATGAAGTTTATTAACATTTGCAGCGGATTTAGCATCAGAATTTATGTTAATAGTTTTCTTATCAGCATTTACAGTATCAGACTTTGCATCAGAACTTATACTAGAAGGAACAATGCTAAATTTCTTTAAAGAAGGTTTTATTTGATAATAATCATAGTACAAACTATGATATTTCTTACAAGTATAAATGGAATGCCATAAACTACCACAATAAAAACAAGGATTTTGTGGCCTATATCTAACAGACTGACTCTTAACTCCTGACTTTGAAGGTAAGGAGTTTATGTTCTTATTTTTCCTGCAAAAAGAAGCCAGATGGTTAGAATTTCCACAGTTATGACATGTTTTTCTGGGAGCATTAGGAACAGGCTTATAATTGTTACTTTTGTTCACACCTTCCTTTCCATTCCTATTTTTCCTAGGTGGCTTTACCTTGTTTACATTCTTAACATCTTTCAGCTTATGCTTAAGCTGCTTCTTTGTCATTAAGCCTATGTTTACTTCAGTTGGCTTAACCTGTTTTGGTTTGTCAGAAGTTAATTTCTCTTTAACTTATGATTTATCAATATCAGAATTTACAACTACAAACTTAACAGGATTTACCTTTGGCTTTTGTTTAACAACTATAGGCTCAATCTCTACAGTTCCTTTATCATTCTAATCATCTCCATAACCTAAGCCCTCTTTCCAGTTTCCACTACTAAGAATATCCTGAGTTGCTTTACCAGAGTTAGTCCAAGTCCTGATAATCTCTCTTTCCTTTTCTAACTCAGTTTTTAGAGATTCATTCATTTTTAATACTTAATCCCTAACATAAAAGGCATCATCTCTATCTTTCTGAGTTTGATGGAACATGACTAACTCTTTTTCTAAATAATCATTCCTCTTTTTATAAGCAAGATTTTCAAGAGTTAATCTTTCACATGTTAGAGTTTGATCTCTATAGCTTATAAACATGATTTTAAGATATCTTCTCAACTCATTAATATCATCAGTATGAAAGACATAAGTAGTTTGAGGTACCTTTAACTCAGCAGCATTAGAATTGCTATCAGCATTTGCCATCAAGGCATAGTTCACCTCACTTTCAGAATCTGAAGTGTCTGTCCAGCTTTTCTTCTTTGTGACAAGAGCCTTGCATTTGTCACTCCTCACTTTCTTGTAATTAGGAGATATGTGGCCTTTCTCACCACAGTTGTAGCATTTGACATTTGTGTAATCTCCTCTGTCAGACTTTCCTCCTTTGCCTTCAGATTTTCTGAAACTCTTCTTATCAGAACTTGCACCTTTCCTGGAAGACTTCTTTCCCTTTATGAATTTCCTGTATGCAATCCTTGTGATTTATTTCACCATAAGAGCACACATCTTCATCATCTCTTTATCAGGATCCATCTCAGGTAAGCTTTCAGTTTCTGAGTCATCATTAGTATCAGAACTTGATGATTCAGTATCAGACTTTATGATGAGAGCTTTTCCCTTGCCTTTCCTTGAGGTAGCTGCTTTGGGGGATTCCTCCTCAGCCTTAAGAGCAACTGTCCTTGACTTTCTTCTATTCCTCTTGCTTCTTTGTTCCATCTCAAGTTCATGAGTCTTGAGCATCCCATAAATTTCATCAAGAGTTGTTTCTTCAAGAGCATAGTTGTCTCTTATAGTGGTGGCCTTCAAATCCCAACATTCAGGAAGAGCTAACAGGAATTTAAGATTTGAACTTTCAAGATCATATTCCTTGTCAACTAGTGACAAATCATTCAAGAGTTTGACAAATCTGTCATATAAACCAGTTAATGACTCATCAGGATTTGAGTCAAAGTGCTCATACTCTTGAGTGAGTATAGTCTTCCTGTTCTTCTTAATTGAATCAGTTCCCTGGCATCTTGTCTCCAAGGCATCCCATATCTCCTTTGTAGTCTTGCAGTTAATTACCCTGTTTGACATTACATTATCAATGGCACTATGCAGCAAATGTCGTACCTTAGCATCCTTAGCAATTGATGAGATATCTTCAGCAGTGTAATCACTCTTCTCCTTTGGTACAGACTTTGCTAGTTCACCTGCAACTATAACAGAGAGTTTGGTTGGCTTGTATGGTCCTTCATTGATTCTGTCAAGGTATTCTGGATTAGTAGCTTCCAGAAACATAGACATCCTCACCTTCCATATGGGATATTCAAATGGTTTCAGTATGTGAACTCTAATAGTCTCATATCGACTGTGGATTTGAGTCTTTGGAGGTTCTTCAGTTTTGGTGGTCTTGGTTGGAGTTTGTTCTTCTTCAGACATGATTGTTTTTGGATCTTAAACTTTTTGTGTGTTAACAGATCTGCTCTGATACCACTTGTTAGGTCTCACACACTGTAGAAGAGGGTTGAATACAATGTTTACTACAATCAAATCGAATTAAAGAACTCAAGTAACAGAAAACAGATTTTATTCAACACAATAAACTCTGTTACAATATGAAACTATCCTCTCTCAGTGATGAACAAATTATCACGAGAGCTGCTAGGGTTACAATAAATAATAACTTCGATTATGATAACACATATAGTGTAAACCCTATGTCTGTGTTTATATACTACACAGTTACAGGATAATCTCTAATTGATATTGAATATGATTCTGTATCCTAAAATATATCAATTAGATATCTTCTTTTCCAAGTCTTCCATCTTCCATAGAAATCTTCTCCATGCATATCTCTTCTTTATTTAGTCTTGATCTTCTTTCCTTTCAATCAGCCTTTCCTTAACTATTCGTCCTCCCTCACTTAAGTTCTGATATCCATCTTCTGATAATTATCTCCTGATAATTTAAGTACTGATATCCTTAAGTTCTGACTTCCAGTAAGTGCTAATTTCAGTAAGTACTGATATTTCCTGTTTGTTAAGATTTGAAAACTAAACATGAAACACATTAGACATGACATCTAAAATATATCTAACATACCGTGCCCATTAACTTTTGTCTTAACTGCTGCATGGCTGACAGGTGTAAAGGTCTGTTCCACTTCTCAATAAATGTTGTCATGTGGGATGTTTAAGTAAAATAGATAAAAGATTTTCAAATCTTTTATTTTCATTTTTATTCTACTCTCTCTCTCTCTCTTCTTATTCTCTCACATTTTCTGACGGTTTTCTATACAAACATTTTCTCAAACACCTTTCAGGCACTCTAACTTCTCACTTAATTTTGATGGCGCCCAAGGATTTAACTATTAATGGAGCCAAGTTTGTACCAAATAACTATGCTGCAATCTTGAATAAGGTTGAAGCTCCATCAGATCTGCACTTTGTACAAGATTTATTAGCCAATAGTGAGATTGGGTATGCTTTGACCCAACCTCAAACTATTTCAAGCAAACAAGTGCTGACATTTTGGCGAACTGGGCTTTTTGATAATGGTGGTGCTGCTGGTTCACCAAGAATAATTTTCACATCAGGAGATGTTGAGCATATGGTTACTCCAGGAGCAGTTCGTAAAGCTCTCCACTTACCTGAAGGTTATACATTCTCAATAGTGGAGGATCCTATTTTACAGCAGCTTATGGCCAGTCTGGGCTATGAGAAAATTTTGGGAAAGCTGGGTCAACTGAAAAGATCAAATATCAGAAAGGAATGGAGCTTTTTCTTTGATTGTATCACCAAGGCATTCGCCAATAAATGCTCCAACTTTGATGCTATTCCCATCATGAGTCAGCAAATCGGGTATGCCCTTATCCATCAAACTCATTTTGATTTTGCAAGTGCTGTGCTAGGTTTTATAGGGGATAGGATGACAGAGGATAGGAATGTAGTATACTTTGCTAGATTCTGTCAGCTTATATATACTTATTGTTGTGTTGATGAACCCCAACCAGCAAATGATTTAATTTCACCCTTTAAGCTTGCAAAAAGGGCCTTTAATGATCTGTTAAATGCTGACAATAAGAAACAAGTGCTGAGACCCTTACAGATTCCTCAGTCAGTAAAACAAATCTTGGTAAATGCCGATCCACAAACTTATACATCTGTCTATCCTATGTCCAACCCACCAACTCATCACAACCAACACAACAACCATCAGAACATACCATCTCTCACCAACCTCAAACTCAACCACAACCTTCAGCACATCCAGTGAAGCCTTCATCTTCAAAACCCAAGAGGACACAGACTGTGCCTCAGTCTCAACAGAAGAGAAAGAGAATTATTCTGAGAGATGAGTCAGATAATGAGGAACAGGTTCCAATATCAGAACCTGTTGTTGTAGAAGCTGAGAAGATCTCTTCTCAGAAAGATACTAAAACTGGGAGTTCTAGGCCCCTCAAAAGGCTTAGAAAGCTAAATACTGATGATGAAGCTCCCAAAGTCTCCACTTCAGCAAAGAGACTTAAAAAGCAAAGAGCCAGGAGGGCTGTAAGTGAATCATCACACTCTGAAGAAATCCTAGAAGCAGCAGCTAAGGAAGGGGGTCAGGAATCTCTGATCTCAACAGAACCTATAGTAATTGAATTACTTCCCACTGCTGAATCAGCTCACAAGTCTCCTATTCAAGGACAAGAGGATATTCCAGAGCAAGTGCCCACACCTCCTGTGTCTCCTATTAATAATCCAGTACATGCTGAAGATCCAGGTATAAGTGATGACATAGATATTCACAACTTGGTTGTACCTGATGTCTTGTACTTGGAAGCTCCACCAACTCAACTCACTCCACCAACAACACCAATTTTGGATGCTGATTTTAATGCAGATATTCCAACAACACCAGTTCTGAATCTAGATGATGATGATCAGATTATAGGTGGGCATCAAAATTTGGATGTTGATCAGAATTTAGTTGCAGATCAGAATTTAGAGGATGATGTTGAAACCTCTATAGCCTCACATACTGTTATTCTATCAGAGGATGCTGATACTGCAGGCTCTGTAAATTCTGATGCTGACAATGCTGAAATTACTGGTCAAGCTGCTACAAACGTAGATGCTGATGCAGCTGGTCCATCTGGACATGCACCTCAACAAGCTCCATGCAAAGCTGATCTAATCAAGAAGTTTGTTAGAGAGGATGCACCAGTACCTTGAAGTGAAACTCCTAGAGGAAATGAGTGGACTAAGGAGTGGAACAAAGTTAATTTTGTTCCTACTTCAAATATACTTGCTGAGCACTAGATAAGGCTGATGAAATGCTGATAAATGATGATTTCAAGGCACAGCTTAGAGTTACTGTATTGAGTACCAGGCACCTTCAAGGTCAACACTCAATAACTCATGACAAGGTGAACAAAATTCAAGAATCACTGATCCAGCAAATATGAATGCCAAATTAGAAAAGAACAGATTTTTCAAGCCAGCCTTTGACCGAAATGGGTATATTGAAAAGACTCAGGAGAAGCAACAAGATCAGATTTCTGAAATTCTAAAGAATCAAGCTTCTCAGCAAACCCAACTCAATCAGATCCAATCCTCAGTGGAATTGCTTGTCTCTCTTCTTCTACCTGCTGATGCCAAAAAGGGGGAGAAAATGATTAAGTCCAAATGCAAATCTAGTCAAGTACTGAAGGGTAAGGATGATGGAAATGATGACCAGGGAAACTCTGAAAAGGGTAGAGGTCATGGTCAAGGTCAAGATTCTTCATCTAGGAAAGCTGAAACTTCTACACAGAGATCAATCTCTGATGCTGATAGAAGAATAAGTTCTGGTAAACAAGTTTTGATAAAGCCTGATGTTCCAATACAGGGTGAAAGTCAAGAGTTTATGCAGAAACTGAAGCTCAAGGGGAAGGAAACAATAGTTTACTATCAAGACCCTAAGATACAGAAGCTGGATGAAGAAATTTCAAAGAGATTATTTCTCAAAGAAAATCCAGAAATGGACTTTGAAAGTCTAAAGGAAGAAGAAGCCAGACTTAAAGCAGAAAATGTCACATCCAAGTCTAAAGCTTCTATTGTTGAAAAGAAACTTCCAAAGCCTAAGGATATTCTGATTAAGAAGAGACAAATTCTGAGGCAACCAAAGCCAAATCACAAGTGGAGGTAGATCTAAGATCCAAGGGCAAAGCAAAAATTGATGAACCTGTAAAGGTATACATGCCAATCATGGATGAAGAAATAATTAATGATGACGATACTAGTCTGATTTTGAAGAAAAAGGATATTCAAACAACCACTGACAGAGCTCATGTTGTTCAAGATCAGGATTTAGTAAAATCTGATATTACAGTGAAGCAAGCAACCTCTGACATAGCTCAAGTTGGCTTGATATCAGAAGATAAAGAAAAGGAAACCTCTGAGATTGCTCATGTTAAACCTTCAAAGATGCTACTACCAGGATTCATAAAAGCTCAATAGACTCAACCTTTGAAGACTACATCAAGTGGTTTTGAAGCAAGAGTTGTTCAAGGAAAGGAAGCAAGAGACAAATTAGGATTGGGTAGTTCTAAAGAGAAGAGAATACACAACACTACCAATGATCCAACTTCCTTAAGTGAACCAGGAGTAGGAGCAACTCCTGAAAGATTGAATCAACTTGAATCTGTACAAATGGTTTACCACTCTGTTTTGAAAGAAGATATCATGTTATACTTTATGACATATGGGAGAGTATTCCAGATCAGGAAGAATGCTATTCCATTGAAGTATTTTGAAGAATTGGAACATGTTCTATTTCTACTTTAAGTGAAAAACAGATCAACAGATGGTGCTACAGGTTATTTAAAATCAAATATTCAAAGACAGAAGAGGCTTTACTCTGTAAAGTCTGACAACCCACACTGTCCTAAGTACAGATCTCACAGTGGAGATATTGTTGAAATGAAGCCTAATACTGCAAAAATCATCACTATATTTTCTGGTATTAAGGGACTTGAATTCAATCTAGAGTCTGATAAAGTCTATATCATTAGACTGGATCAGGATATAAGAAAAGCTAAAATAAATGATCTCAGGGCTGCTATCTTTCAATATGGTGAAGATACAGTTGAACTGAAAAATGCTAAAAGGAGGATGGTCAATGAACTTGAATATGCTGAGAGAACACTTTTGAAGAACTATCTCAGAACAACTCCTGACATCAAAGAGATCAGAAATTGAAGCCAAGTCAAAGATCTACAACTGCTTAAATTCTGAAGGATATACAGACTGAAGCTGAAATCAGACTTTAAGGATGGTAAAGCTGTAAGGACTGTAAGTTGTAGTTATCTAGTCAAATTCTCATGCATTTGTACTTATTGTTTTTGACATCATCAAATATTTGTTGAACTTGTATATTATGCTAATTTACATGTTGGGGGAGATTGTTAGATATATTTGTGATGTTATGTCTAATAATAATTTGTGTTTAGTTTTCAGATCTTAACTAACAGGACAAATCATGACTTAACTGGAAATCAATACTTATACTGAAGTCAGAACTTAAGATATCAGAACTTAAGTTATCAGAACTTAAGATATCAGAAGATATTTATCAGGAGATAATATCAGGACTTAAGGAGACTTTCAGATAAGGAAGGCGGCTGATTGAAAGGAAAGAAGATCGAGACTAAAACAGAAAGAAATATGCATGAAGAAGAATTCTATGAAGAATAGAATACTTGGAAGAAAATATAACTTGTTGATATATTTTAGGATGCAGACTTATGTTCGATATCAATTAGAAGTTTATCTTGTAACTGTGTGTTTATATAAACATAGCATAGGGTTTACACTAGATGTGTTATCTTATTCGAGAATATTATTCATTGTAACCCTAGCAGCTCTCGTGATATTTGTTCATCACTGAGAGAGAACGGTTCCATTGTAATACTGTTTTATTAATAAGATTATTCTGTGTTTGATACTTGTGTTCTTAATTTGATTTGATTGTGCTAGACACCGTATTCAACCCCCTTCTACAGTGTTTTGTGACCTAACATATATATATATATATATATATATATATCAATTGAGAACCCTGTGAAGCTTTGAATAGCTCACAGTTGCTTTACAAGTTGAACAAACAAACTACAGAGAAATACTTATAGAATACAACTTGATATATTTCTCTGGAAAATGTATTGCTTAGTTAATTGTTCTACTTGTTTCACTCGGTTTATATATCACCAAATTTACATGAGAATAAGACAAGATAATAAAACAAAATATATCTAGTCTAACTCCATGCTACTTCACTACTCTATTCCATCATCTTTGAATATCTTCACAATTGCATGGAAATGGTAATGCTTCTTCGTTCTCAAAATCCTGCTTAACAGGCTGCCACATTCCTTTTGCGAACACCCAACGCATGTGGCTGTGTTGTCACTGTCAACAGCTATTTGAATTTGATCATCCGTCGGGAGTATGTTTGTCATCCGTCGGGAGTCTTGATGATTATCCGTCGGGAGTCTTGTAAATCATCCGTCGGGAGTCCATCTGCCACTTGACTCTATTTCACTCATACCAAATTACAAGACATCTCATATTTAGAATTAGTCAACCTATTCTGCATATCAATCTAGTAGTCAACATGACTTAGAGAACCCTACACAATCTGCTTGACTAAAACATGTTGTTTGCAGAAATGTGCTACAGTACATATTTGTTACATAAGATACACTCTCGATGGATGTCAAATTGTCATTCGTCAGGACTATAATGTTCATCAGTCGCTACTATATTAGATCATCCTTCGAGAGCTACAAATTTCACTAAGTTAAATCTACTAAGGTGTTTTGTTTAACTTATCATCAAGTTCACAATATATTCCTAACAATATCCCCCAATTTATGTCTAATGGAATTGTAACCATAAATTAAGAGAAACTTGATGATAACAAAACACCCTAAAAATACAGATTAAAAAGTAGTAGATAAAACTGATAAGTGCTACAAAATTTATTTAAAATTGAAAAAAGCAAAGTGTACAAAGAGTTCTCACAATCATTATCAAGGTGCTCCTCTAGTCTGAGCAGATAATTCTATTTTCTTGATTGTCTGGATTTCTTTCCAAGCTTCCTGTTGTTTTCCTCTATTTGATTCTGGAGTTGTCTATGGAATTCAAGTTCATCAGCTTCAGATAAATCCAGCATTTCTTGTATTTCCAATAGAGTCTTATTTCTAGTGATACTCAATTGGTCATCCAGTATGAAGAATCTCTTAACTCCCTTACCATCCATGAATTCCATTAGCCAATAAAGCCTCAAATACACCCTCTTTCCTGTGAAGGGGATTGTAAGAGTTCTTGGAAGTGCATCCTTGGCTTTATTACTCCTTAGATCTTCTATCTTCTTTAGAACCAGTTTCCTTGCAGTTACATTGAACCCAAAGTTCTTCTTGAAAGATGAGAAGACTTTTATCAGAATAGATTGGCTTTCTTGAAGAATCCTGTGAAGTGGCCATGTGATTTCTCTCCCTCCCTTGTACTTGAATACTAGCCTTTCAGGAAGATGTCTGTAAGCATCAATCCCTCTTACTTCTTCCAATTCATCCAAGTAGAGGTTCAAATCTGAAAACTCCTTGATATCACAAATATACAAAAGATCTTCCTTGTTGACTGTGGGTTGAGATTTGGTTAGGATCTTGGATCTAAGAGTCATATGCTTCACTTTCTTGGTTGTTCTAATCTTTGTCTTCTTTGGCTTGTTGAAGATAGGTAAGTTGAATTCAGGGATTGGCATACTTTCCCAGTCTATTGGCTCATCCTTGGGAATAATAGGCATACTGTTGAGTGGCATTTATGACACTTTATAATGCTCTAATAAGCTTTGAATTGATGCATTTGTACTCAAGTTGTTAAGTGTTTTAACGTGTTTTCTAGTGTTTTTGCATTTCAGGCATTAATCTGTGAATCAGGTGAATTAGCATTGATTTGGTGTCAAGGTGATGTTGGAATAAAAGCTCGTGGAAAGCTGGCTCGAAGCAGCAAGGAAAAAGATGAAATCTGAGTTTTTCCCAGAAGGACAGCGCGCCCACGCTGTAATAGCACGCACCCGTGCCAGGATTCCAGAAAGGCAGCGTGCCCGCGCTGTGACCGCGCGCGGCCGCGCCGGTGCGAAAAACATGAATCCTGATTCTAATGCGATTCTAATTGGGGAGACTTCCGGATTGGTTAGGGCTGCTATATATATTCAAATAAGAATGTTTTGAAGGGATATATCAAGGGAGAGACATATCAGAGCCAAGGAGAAGACGGCAAGAGACCTATAGCACAATTCAATAAAGGCGAAGATGATCTAGTTTATTCTTGTGAATCTTTGTTTTGAGTTTTAATCTTGGATGCTCGTTTCCTGTTTTGTTGAACCTATACTCTTGTGTTAACTTGGTTTTATTTATTCGTTATAAAGACTACGTTTGTTAAACCATGCTTTCATCGAAACCCACATTGATGATGAGTCCGATCATGGGCTAATCGTTATCGTGGGGTTCTAGCAGATTTATTTATGGATTTCTTTAGTTAAATTGTTTCGATGCCTTAGCATGTGGTGATTGTATGATAGCCTAGTATTGGTTGTGCGTGTTCGTCCTATGAGCATCGCGAACTTATAAGATAGTGTGTTAATTCTTAATAAAGTGAAAGTGAATTTAAGGATTTAGAACTTACCATGCTAGCATAGGTTCATGTATTGTGATGTATGATTCGTAGGTAATTTTAACCATCTTACTTACCCTATGTAATCAAGATGGATAACTTATGCTTAAACCGTTATGTTGTCAAATTCTATAGACATATAGGGTCTCAATATAATTGGTGTCTATTCAGCTTCTATCTCTTCTGTGGATGTCTGGTAGTATGGTACTCGTGCAACGAAAGTTGGTGTTTATCAGTTTCGTGCTATCTGATTAATGTCATCACCATTGCATGTTAAGGTTGAGAACAATAAGGCTATTGAATGATGTAATTAATGAAGTTAGAATCCCATGTTTGTCACATATATATATTAATTCAGTCAATCTTATTCTCGTAGTTATAATAGTTAGCGTAATTCTTAGTTATAAGCAACCACAATTTGTTATCGTCTTAGCATTAAATAATAACCATATCATCGGTGTATAAGTGCATAAATTAACTAGTCAACCAAGCAGTCTCTGTGGGAATGAACTAGAAAAGATTCTATACTACTTGTGAACTCGTATACTTGTGTGTATTATTAGTGCGTGTTTAACGACTAACAAGTTTTTGGCACCGCTGTCGGGGACTGTAGTGTTGGTTATTTTTTTAGTTTATGTGTTTATCATCAGTGGTCATTAAAATTCATTGACTCGGACATTTTTACTTACCTGTTTCCTTGTCTTATTTCAGGTGATCTAGCGAGCGTGTATGCATACGCGTTCTCGGACCCTTAAGAAAAATCTGGATCAAGCCGAGGAAGAAGCGATAGAGGTTCGAAGAGAAGTCTTTAAAGAAGAAGAGAAAGTAGAAGATAAAGAAAAAGTTGAAGAACCAGTGGTAGTAGCGATGGGAGATCAAACAGAAAATCCTAAGGCTTTGATGGAATATTCTTAGCCTAAGATCAATGACATTCAGTCAAGCATCATCAGACCAGCCATCTCGGCTAACACTTTTGAGATCAAAGCAGGCACGATTCAGATAATACAGAACTCTGTTCAGTTTGGGGGTTCTCCTACTGAAGACCCCAACATGCACATCAGGGATTTCATCGAGATCTGCGATACTTTTAAGTTCAATGGTGTGACTAAGGATGCTATCTAGCTGCGACTCTTCCTATTCTCTCTTAGGGACAAAGCTAAGTGCTAGTTACATTCTCTACCAACGGGGTCAGTCACTAAATGGGAAGATCTTGCTCAAAAGTTTCTCACTAAATTCTTCCCTATGGCGAAGACTGCAGGAATCACGAATGCTCTTACTCAGTTTGCTAAGTAAAATGGAGAACCTATGTGTGAGGCTTGGGATCGATATAAAGAGATGCTAAGGAAATGCCCACATCATGGCATGCCTGATTGGATGATTATAAACTGTTTCTATAATGTATTGGGTGCTACTTCTAGACCCATGCTTGATGCAGCATCAGGAGGAGCCTTGTGGGCTAAAAGCTACGATGAAGCTTATGAATTGATCGAACTGATGGCTGCTAATGAGTACCAGAATCCTTCCCAGAGACTGACTCAGGGAAAAGTAGCAGGAATTCCGGAGTTGGATGCAGCAACTGCTATAGCTGCCCAACTTAAGGCTTTGTCGATGAAGGTGGACTCTTTGGCTAATTATGGAGTTAATCAAATCGCTAGTGTCTGTGAGCTTTGTGCTGGTGCCCATGAGACTGATCAGTGTGTTATTTATATTGAATCAGCTCAGTTCGTGAGTAATTTTCAGCGATCACAGCAACCCGTGCCAGCCACCTATCATCCTAACAACCGCAATCATCCAAATTTCAGCTGGAGCAACGCTCAGAATGCGGTTCAACAGCCTTATCAGCAGTATCCAGCTAAGCAATACAAACCTCCAGGTTTTCAGCAATCGCAATATGCACCAAGACAACAACTCCAGCTGCAACAAGCTAATGAGAAATCTGAATTAGAGGAGTTAAAGCTTATGTGCAAGAGCCAAACAGTTTCTATCAAGACCTTGGAAAATCAAATCGAACAAATTGCCAATGCCTTGCCAAATCATCAACCTGGTACATTGCCTAGTGACACTGAAGTGCCAGGAAGGAAGTAAGCTAAAGAACAGGTAAAGGTAATCACGTTGAGGTCTGGAAAGGTTGCAAATCCCGAATAAACTCAAGTATTGACACAAAAAGCTGGGGCTGAGAAAGAATGGGAGCAGCAGGATGTAGAAGTGGAACCAAGGAAGACTTCTATTGAGCACACTCCTCCTGAGAGTAATACAGGGGAGAAACAGATCTATCCTCCACTGCCTTTTCCTAAGTGGCTGTAGAAGAAAAAACTGGACAAGCAATTTGAGAAGTTTCTGGAGGTGTTCAAGAAACTTCATATCAACATACCTTTCGCTGAGGCTCTTGAGCAGATGCCTAGTTATGCAAAGTTTATGAAAGTTATTCTCTCTCGGAAAGTGAAGCTAGATGATTTAGAGACTGTTGCTCTCACGAAGGAATGCAGTGCTGTGCTGCAAGCCTGCAATAGAAGTTTCCCCCGAAGCTTAAAGATCCTGGAAGCTTCACTATTCCGTGTACTATTGGAAAAATGTCTTTTGATAGATGTTTATATGACTTGGGAGATAGCATCAATCTGATGCCCTTGTCAATCTTCAAGCAGTTGGACTAGCCTGATCCAAAACCAACTTATACGACCTTGCAGTTGGCCGACCATTCTATTACATATCCGTGAGGTATTGTGGAGGATGTCTTGGTCAAGTTTGATAAACTCATCTTCCCTGCTGATTTCGTCATTCTGGATTTCGAGGAAGATAAGAAGATTCCCATAATCTTGGGAAGACCTTTCTTGGCAACGGGACGAACTTTGATAGATGTGCAGAAGGGTGAGCTTATGATGCGAGTACTGGATTAGGGTGTAACTTTTAATGTGTTCAATGCTATGAAATTTCCAACGGATAATGAGGAGTGCCTAAAAGTGGAGTTGGTTAATTCTGTGGTTACTTCAGATTTTGATCAATTGCTAAGGTCTGATGCCTTTGAGAAGGCATTATTTGGAAATTCAGACAGTGAAGATGATGAAGGTGAAGAACAATTGCAATATTTGAATGATTCTCCCTGGAAGAGGAAGATTGATATGCCTTTTGAATCTCTTGGAATGGAGGAATTGAACAAAGCTCCTAAACGCCTCAAGCCATCTATTGAGGAAGCTCCTACTCTTGAGCTTAAGCCTTTACCTGAGCATTTGATGTATGCGATTTTAGGTGATGCATCTACTCTGCCTGTTATTATTGCATCTGACCTTTCAGGTAGTGACGAGGAAAAGCGTTTGAGGATTCTAAGAGAGTTCAAATCAGTAATTTATGGACTATAGCAGATATCAAGGGAATCAACCCTTCTTATTACATGCATAAAATTCTGCTAGAGGAAGGTAGCAAGCCTATGGTCGAGCAGCAAAGACGCCTCAATCCAATCACGAAGTAGTGAAGAAGGAAATTCTTAAGTGGCTAGATGCAGGGATCATCTACCCTATTTCTGATAGTTCATGGGTAAGTCCGGTTCAATGTGTGCCAAAGAAAGGTGGTATTACTGTGGTAGAAAATGAGAAGAATGAGCTTATTCCTAATAGAACAGTCACAGGGTGGAGAGTTTGCATGGATTATAGGAAGCTGAATAAAGCCACTAGGAAGGAACACTTCCCTTTGCCCTTCATTGATTAGATGCTTGACATGTTATATGGTCATGAGTACTACTGTCTTCTGGATGACTATTCGGGTTACAATCAGATTTGTATCGCTCCAGAAGATCAGGTGAAAACTACCTTCACTTGTCTATTTGGTACTTTTGCCTTCAGACGAGTTTCTTTTAGTCTGTGTGGTGCACCAGCCATATTTCAGAGATGCATGATGGCCATCTTTTCTGATATGATAGGCCATAATGTGGAGGTGTTCATGGACGACTTCTCTGTATTTGGCGATTCTTTTGATGAATTCTTGCAAAATCTTGGACTCGTTCTTAAGAGGTGTGTTGAGACCAATTTGGTTCTCAATTAGGAGAAATGTCATTTTATGGTGCGACAGGGCATTATTCTTGGGCATAAGGTCTCTCGTAAGGGTCTTGAGGTGGACAAAACCAAGGTAGGAGTCATTGAGAATCTTCCTCCACCTATTTCTGTTAAGGGAATTCGCAGTTTTCTTGGCCATGCGGGTTTCTACAGGCGTTTCATCATAGACTTTTCTAAGATTTCGAAGCCGTTATGCAGTTTGCAAAAAAAAGATGTTCCTTTCAAGTTTGATGACGAGTGCCTAGCAGCTTTTGAGACATTGAAGAAGAGTTTAATTACGGCACCTGTCATAACTGCACCTGATTGGAGCCAACCTTTTGAGATGATGTGTGATGCAAGTACTATACAGTTGGAGCAGTTCTTGGGCAGAGGAAGAACAACATATTTCATGTGGTCTACTACGCTAGTAAGACCCTTAATGGTGCTCAACTGAATTATACTACTACGGAGAAAGAACTTTTGGCTATTGTCTATGATTTTGAGAAATTTCGATCTTATCTACTTGGGACTAAGGTGACAGTTTTCACTGATCATGCCGCAATTTGATATCCCGTCTCAAAGAAGGACTCGAAGCCTAGATTGATTAGATGAGTTCTTTTGCTCCAAGAATTTGAGATAGAGATCAAGGACATAAAAGGGACCGAAAATAAAGTCGCTGATCATCTCTCGCGTTTAGAAAATCCTAATGCTACTTCATTGGATAAGACATTGATAAATGAGTCTTTTCCCGATGAGCAGTTGTTTGGAGTGCAAGAAGAAGAACCGTGGTTTGCAGACATTGTGAACTACCTTGTGAGTAACATCATGCCTCCCGAGTTATCTTATGCTCAAAGGAAGAAGTTTCTATATGAAGTGAAGTGGTATATGTGGAATGAGCCGTTTCTTTTTCGACAAGGAGCTGACCAAATCATCAGGAGATGTATTCCTTACAGCGAAACGGGGGGAATCTTGCGAGATTTCCACTCACCGGCTTATGGAGGACATTATGGTGGAGAAAAGACAGCAGCTCATTTTCTTCAGGAAGGTTTCTTTTGGCCGACCATGTTTAAAGATGCTCACCAGTACGTTTTGAAATGTGATCGATGTCAATGTGTGGGTAATATGTCTAAGAGGGATGAGATGCCTCTTAATGTGCTTCTCGAGGTTGAGGTCTTCGATGTTTGGGGAATTGATTTTATGGGGCCATTTGTCTCATCTTGTAACAATCTGTATATCTTGTTGGTGGTTGATTACATCTCAAAATAGGTTGCAGTTAAGGAGTTGCCAACGAACGATGCGAAAGTGGTGCTTAATTTTCTTCACAAGCAGATATTCACAAGGTTTGGAACTCCAAGGGTCATAATCAGTGATGAGGGGTCGCATTTTTGCAATCGCAAGTTCACTGCTATGATGCAAAGGTATAATGTGAATCATCGCATTGCCATGGCTTATCATCCTCAGACAAATGGTCAAGCTGAGGTTTTCAACAGAGAGATCAAGCGCATTTTAGAGAAGGTTGTGTGTCCATCGAGGAAAGATTGGTCTTTGAAGCTTGATGAAGCTGTTTGGGCTTATAGAACAACATATAAAACTCCTTTGGGAATGTCGCCGTTTCAGTTGGTTTATGGAAAAGGGTGTTATTTGCCTGTGGAACTCGAGCATGAAGCATATTGGGCTTTGAAGAAATTGAATCTGGACTTGGATGCAGCTGGAAAGAAGAGGATGCTTCAGTTGAATGAGCTTGACAAGTTTCGACTTCAAGCTTATGAGAACAACAAAATGTACAAGGAAAAAGTCAAGAGGTGGCACGATAGGGGTATAGTGCTCAAATTATTCATGCCGGGGCAACAAGTTCTTTTGTTCAACTCTCGTCTCCGACTTTTTCCTGGAAAGTTGAAGTCAAGGTGGTCAGGGCCCTTCATAATCAAAACTGTGTTTCCACATGGAGCGGTGGAAATTTTTGAGTATGATCCGGGCCAAGCGTTCAAGGTTAATGGTCAGAGGTTGAAGCATTACTATGGTGACATGGCAAACCGCGAAGTGGTTAGTGCCGTTTTATTGTCAGTTTGATCTCACATTTCTGCGTTGAGCTAACGACGTAAAACAAGCGCTTCTTGGGAGGCAACCCAAGTATGTTGTACATTAGGAGGTAGAGGAAGCAAGAAGAATAGAAAAAATCACAAAAATAATCAGAAAAAGAAAAAAATCAGGGCTCACTTCAGAAGCTTGGCGCGCCCACGCTGTCCTAGCGTGCGGCCGCGCTGATTTGGCAGAAGTAGCGCGCGCCCGCGCTGTCTCAGCGCGTGGCACGCTGGGTCCCTGTTCGAAAAAAAAATAAAACAGCAGATTTACAAGGTAATTTCAGGACTTTTACTCCAAAATCAATTCCAACCCGATTTTTACTCCTCCATATCCCATAATTCCCTCTCTCAATGAAACCCATTATTCCCATGATTCCCATAATTAATTTCCACTTCTATTCCTTATCAAATTCTCACCTCTCCACCTATAAATACATATACTTATACACAAACTTCCCCACCATATAACAAATTCTCAAAACACAAATCTCTCTCAAACACTGAACTTTTATTCTCTCTCATTCAATTCCAATGGCACCCAAGAGATAAAGAACACAAGTAGGCAGCAGCACCACCGATTCTTCATCTGCGGTTGGTGTGAGGCCCATGCTTTCTATTCCTGGGGCTGAAGAGGAGTACACGAGGCTTCTCTCGAAGCCTATTGCTAAGGAGCGAGGGTTTTTGCCATCAGGGAATGCTGGTAAGCTTTTGGAGATGATCTTGAGATGGGCTGGGTTCCTTTTTGTGAGGCTCCCATTGCTGTGCTGATGAGTGTTGTGCGGGAGTTTTATGCTAACGCAAAGGCGGAGAAGAATGGCTTCATGGTGGTTAGGGGGATGACTGTCGAGTACAGTGCCGATGCGATTAGGAGGGTGATTGAGCAGCCTGCGAGGAAGGTGGGTCAAGACACTTGGAACGATAAGACTCCCGAGGACTTCGATTTGGATCTGATCGTTACAACTCTTTGTGTGCCTAAGACTCATTGGAAGTTCAAGAGGGGCACTACTGATTACTCCACGTTCCCTGCATCGTGCATGAATAGGTGTGCACAGGCTTGGAACTCGTTATATGTGCTAGCATCATGCCATCTTTGCATGTGCATGAGATTATTGTGGAGCGTGCTCATCTGCTATAGGGATTTCTTCAGGGTTATTACATTGATTTGGGAATGATGATTTACCAGGGGATTCTGAGATTTTTGAGAGGAGGTACTACATGTGCTATTCTATATACTTCCGTAGTGACGAAGTTGTGCATGGCAGTTGGTGTTCATTGGCCAGCACATGAGCAGCTGCAACTTCCCAGTGTTCCTATTGATAGTTCTACGCTACATAGCATGGTTGAGTGGTATGGCGGCAAGCCCGATCCTAAGGGGCTTGGGTACTCTTATGCTCATCTGCCAGGTGGTAGGCCCATGGAGGCTGTTACTGCGGGAGGTTCTCAGCATGCCCGTCGAGCAGCTTGGAGAGCTCAATATGGTGAGGAGGCTGGTCCATCGCATCAGGAGCAGGCACATGAGGAGGAGGAAGGAGCTGATATGGGAGCTGGTTTGAGTTTGACGTAGTACATACGTCTAGCACGGAGGATGGATGCGATGCACGACATCCATAGTCGGTTTGCACGTGATCTCACCCAGGCACTTGGGACAGCTTTCAGAGCCACCGGTGTTGACATCCAGTGGCCAATTTTTGGTGAGGATTCCCAGTATCCGCCTCCAGACACACCTGAAACTCCACCCGTTGAGGGTGATGATGCTGATTCTGATTAGGTATGCCTGAATTCCTTACTATTACCTTCACTAAGGACAATGAATATTTTAAGTTTGGGGGTAGTAGTTGAAGGAATATGTTTTTGTGTGAGTCTCATATAGTTGCATGTTCATGATAGTTTAGTTCATATAGTTTGCATATTTTGTCATATAGTTTTTTTTATTTTTGGTAGTTTATGTTATTTTGTTCATATAGATTACATGCATTTGCATTATAACATGATCCCTTAGATGATTTTTCCGATTGAATTGTGATATTGATGCTAGTGTAGTGATGTCGTGTTTAAAGATGTTAAGTCGTATTAAGTTGATTTGCATGCTAGAGATACTTGTATTTCACTAAGTCTTATAGGTTGCTAGAGTGCTAGATTATAGTCATGGTTTGTTGGTTTGTCGAGATTTAATCGCTTGTTTATATTTAAAATTTAGGATATTCTCTTAATAATAAAAGACATGGATATTTAAAAATTGGAGAAAATTGGATTTCATTGCTAGTTGTATGGCTAGGTGTCAAATGGCGAGTAGCCGGCTCATATTTATATGAGTAGTCTAGGGTTGAATGAGATGGAGCGAAACACACTCATTCAGAAATTTGTTGAAAAAAAGAGAAAAAAAAGAAAAAAGAAAAGAAAAGAAAAAAATAAATATTATGTATAATTGATCACGAGTGGGCTCTTTAGTACTTGAGTTATTAAGTTCTTAGGGGACTTTATGCCTAGTGACCTAAGGCTTTTATAGTCCGAGATCCGCTAACCTAACGCTCGCTACATGGGTACTATTGTATAAGTCTTTTGTGGACCTCACTCATTGCACGATCAAATAAGCATGTTTGTGTTGTTTTGAATAAAAGCATGATTCCATAGAAAACTCCGATATAAGAATTGAAGTGTTATAAGTTATTTTGAGTCTAGCTTTTATTCTATTTATAAATTTGCGATTGTTTTGATAAGTAGTGAGTCATGACTGTCGATCTAGCTGCATTAGTATATCTGTAAGCATTTGCACACATACACACGTCTCTGGTTTGTAGGTTGATTTGTGATATTTGACTGATCACTAGATAAGTATGTATCTATCTAAAAAAATGGATATATGAGTAACTCTATTTGCTGAGGTCTTGTTTGTTGATTGGTTTAGTTATTCTATAGGGATCGTTGCATTCATATTAGTTACATTCATGCATTTTTATTCAATTGTTCTTTGAGTCTGTTTATGCTTGAGGATAAGCATCGATTCAAGTTTGGGGGTATGTTGAGTGGCATTTATGACACTTTATAATGCTCTAATAAGCTTTAAATTGATGCATTTGTACTCAAGTTGTTAAGTGTTTTAATGTGTTTTCAAGTAGTTTTGCATTTCAGGCATTAATCTGTGAATCAGGTGAATTGGCATTGATTTGGTGCTAATTTGGTGTCAAGGTGATGTTGGAATAAAAGCTCGTGGAAAGCCGGCTCGAAGCAGCAAGGAAAAAGATGAAATCTGAGTTTTTCCCAGAAGGACAGCGCGCCCACGCTGTAATAGCGCGTGACCGCGCCAGGATTCCAGAAAGGCAGCGCGCCCGCGCTGTGACAACGCGCGGCCGCGCCGGTGCGAAAAACATGAATCTTGATTCTAATGCGATTCTAATTGGGGAGACTTCCAAATTGGTTAGGGCTGCTATATATATTCAAATAAGAACATTTTGAAGGGATATATCAAGGGAGAGACATGTTAGGAATATGTTGTGAACTTGATGATAAATTAAACAAAATGTCTTAGTAGATTTAACTTAGTGAATATTGTAGCACTCAACGGATGATCAAATATAGTCCCGACGGATGATCCAATATAGTCCCGACGGATGATGATTTGACATCCACCGGGTGAGTAGCTTTTGTAATAATAAGTTTTGTAGCACATTTCTGCAAACATCTTTGTGTAAATTCTGTAGTAGCATATGAGTCATGTTGACTACTAGTAGATATGCAGAATAGGTTGATTAATTGTAAATATAAGATGTCTCATAATTCTGCATAAGTGAAATGGAGTCAAGTGTCAAATAGCTACCCGACGGATGATCAACAAAGTCACCCAATGGATAACAAGCATGTGCCCGACGGATGATCAATTCAGATATCTGTTGACAGTGACAACACAGTCACATGCGTTGGGTGTTTGCAAAAGGAATGTGGCAGCCTGTTTAGCAGGAAATTGAGAACAAAGAAGCATTACCATTTCCATTCAAGGAATGAAGATTTTCAAAGATGCTGGATTAGAGTAATGAAGAAGCATGGTGTTAGACTTGATAGGTTTTATTTTATTATCCTGTCTTATTACTGTGCAAACTTGGTAATATATAAACCAAGTGTAGCAAGTAGAACAAAAAAAACTAAGCAAACACATTTCAGGGGAGAAATAGAAAAAGCTGTACTTGTCAAGAATTTCTCCATAGTTTGTTTGTTCAACTTGTAAAGCAGCTGTGAGCTAATTTGAGCTTCACAGAGTTCTCAAATTGATATTTATATATATCTCTGGTGGATACATTTAAATCCACCAGAAAGTTTTAAAGACTTGTATTTTTATTACTTTGTGTTTGATTTATTTAATCCTTTCATTCCGCACTTTGCAAATCAAACACATATATATATCTACCGAGTTAAGAACTGTTTTAAAATCTTAAAAAGAAGCCAGAATTACATTCAACCCCCTTCTGTAATTCTTGTTGTATTGTTAGTGAATAACAATTGGTATCAGAGCAAGCTCTTGAACTACAAAGAGTGTAAAGATCACAACAAACAGAAGATGAACAAGAAGGATGTTGGAGTCAAAATTCCATTTCTGGACAAAGACAATTATCACCACTAGAAGGTGAAGATGCACCTACATCTTCTTTCTAAAGATGATGCTATGTGGATTGCATAGAGAGAGGTCCTCATGTACCAATGAGAGCTGCAACAGGCAATGAATTATCTGTTCCCAAGCCTAGGCATGAATGGTCAGATCCTGATATTGAGCAAGTTAGGAAAGACAAGAAGGCCATGAATATATTGTTCAATGGAGTTGATGGTGATATGTTTGATAACATCATTAACTTAAAAATAGCCAAGGAGGTTTGGGACACAATTCAGATTATCTATGATGGTACTGAGCAAGTAAGAGAGAATAAAATACAGCTGCTAATTCAGCAATATGAGCACTTCCATTGTGAAGATAGTGAATCTCTCACTGATATTTTTAGTAGATTTCAAAAATTACTAAATGCCCTAAAGTTGCATGGAAGAGTTTATCAGACAAAAGACTCTAACCTCAAGTTCCTTAGATCTCTTCCAAAGGAGTGGAAACCAATGACAGTCTCATTGAGAAATTTTCAGGATTACAAGGAGTTTACCTTGGAGAGACTGTATGGCATCCTTAAAACTTATGAGCTTGAAATAGAGCAAGATGAGAGGATGGAGAAAGGAAGGAAGAAAGGTGGATCCATAGCACTGGTTGCTGAGTTAGAGAAGGAGAAAGAGATGAAGGTAGAAGCTGTTGAGTCTACTTCAAAGGTCTGTGAGAACAAGGGTAAAGGGCTGGTAGCTGAAAATGAAGATCATTTGAGCCAAGATGACATGGATGTTATTGATAAGCATTTAGCATTCCTTTCCATAAGATTTGCCAAGCTCAAGGTCAAAAAGAAATTTGGAGCAGCCAAGCCAAGTAGAAACATGGTGGATAAATCTAAATTCAAATGTTTCAAATATGGCTTGGCAGGGCATTTTGCCGGTGAGTGGAGAAAGTCAAATTCCAGCAAAAAGAAGTTTGAGCCTGTTGACTACAAACAAAAATATTTTGAGTTGCTCAAGCAAAAGGAAAGGGATTTCATTACATAGGAAAATGACTGGGCAGCTGATGGATTGGATGAAGATGAAGATGTGAGCTATGCCAATCTAGCCCTGATGGCCAAGTTTGATAAAACAGGAACAAGTTCTTCAAGTAATCAGGTAATCACCACTAACCTAACACATTTATCTAAAGCTGAGTGTAATGATGTAATCAATGACATGTCTACAGAATTATATCACTTGCGCGTTACACTTAAGTCCCTCACTAAGGAAAATGCTAAAATTAAAGAAAACAATTTGTTTTTAAGTGAGAGGAATAATGTGCTAGAGTCTCAGTTTATTGAATTTGAAAAATTGAGAATTGAGTGTAAGATTGCTAAGGATGAATTAACTGAGTCCTTGAAGAAAGAAGAAATTTTAAAGAAGCAGCTTGAACGAGAACATGAAGTGATTAAAACATGGAAATCGTCCAGAGATGTCCATGCTCAAATGACTAAAGTTCAAGACATTGAGTCCTTTTGTGATGCAGCCTGGA
The DNA here is from genome assembly GCF_009905375.1 of Apium graveolens. NCBI lineage: Eukaryota > Viridiplantae > Streptophyta > Magnoliopsida > Apiales > Apiaceae > Apium > Apium graveolens. The sequence goes on from NC_133653.1 coordinate 8,912,840, forward strand.
AGAAGAGTAAAGAGAAGCTTGAGTCCAATTTGGTTGAAGGATTGTTGAAAGATGTGGACTCGACAGATGATGAAGATCATCCGTTGGATAATCAAAAGGATTACCCGTCTAGTGACAAGGAGCCACATCCGTCGGCTGTGAGTAAACCTATTAGCAAAGCTAAAGTAGCTACGTTAAATGAGAAATATGGATCGGTTTCTAAGAACTTTATTCTGAGAGAAACTAGTCAAGTTAAGAAAGAGAGGAAATTTAATGTTGGTCATCTGTCCATCAAGCAATTGAATGACAGATTAAAAAATATTGAGGTTAGAACAGAAACTAAAAAGAAAAACAATAGAAATGGGAAAGTAGGGATTAACAAACATAACAACTACACACCTGATAAGTATGCTCCAAGAAAAATCTGTGTTAAGTGTGGTAGTGTTAATCATTTGTCTGTTAATTGCAAACTTGCCATGCCTACTCCTATATCTGTACTATCTTCTTTTCCCAACATGAATGCCATGCCTTCTATGCCTATGAATGCTATGTCTGCTCAGAATATGAATGCACAATTTGCTAATATTTCATTTGCACCTAATCCTTATTATGCTGCATTTAGTATGCCTCAAATGCCATTTAGCATGCCTTACTGGAATAACATGTTTGTAAACAACATGCCTTTCCCTGTTATTCAAAACGTACATGATAATTCTGGTTTAATGACTGGTTTCAAAGGTCCAACTCAAATGATCAAGGATGAATCAGAAATTCCCAAATCAAATGAGATCAAACCTAAGAAACCAAAGAAGAAAGCTAACAAGGCAAGACCCAAGGAAACTTGGGTACCAAAATCAACTTGATTTGGTTTTGATGTGTGCAGGGAAACAAAAAGAAACTTTGGTATCTAGATAGTGGTTATTCAAGACACATGACTGGAGATTCTACCCTGCTCACAGAGTTCAAGGAGAGAGCTGGCCCAAGTATTACTTTTGGAGATGACAACAAGGGTTATACTGTGGGATATGGCTTGATTTAAAAAGACAGTGTCATCATTGAAGAGGTTGCCTTAGTAGATGGTCTTAAGCACAATTTGTTGAGTATCAGCCAGCTTTGTGATAAAGGCAATTTAGTAACTTTCAATTCAGAAGCCTAGGTTGTGACAAATAAAAGGAGCAACAAAGTGGTTCTCACTGGAGTGATAAAAGGAAATGTGTATTTAGCCGACTTCAACTCACCTAATGCAGAATCTGTCACTTGTCTTCTGAGTAAAGCAAGTCAAGATGAAAGTTGGCTATGGCACAAGAAGCTATCCCATCTAAACTTCAAGACCATGAATGAGCTTGTCAAGAAAGAACTGGTTAGAGGTATTCCTCAAGTGGAGTTTTCTAAGGATGGATTGTGTGATGCCTCCCAAAAGGGAAAGCAGATCAAAACATCATTCAGAAAGAAACTTGATTCAACAATTGAAGAACCTTTATAATTGTTACACATGGATTTATTTGGACCAGTCAATATGTTATCCATCTCAAGGAAAAGATTTTGCCTAGAAATTGAGGATGAATTCTCAAAGTTCTCTTGGACATATTTCCTAAAGTCTAAAGATGAAGCTAGTGAAATTATCATCAATCACATAAGGCAAGTCAACAATCATCCTAATTTTAAAGTAAGAAGAATCAGGAGTGATAGTGGAACTGAGTTCAAGAATTCTGTAATGAGATTATTTTGTGAAGAGAATGGGATTATGCATCAGTTTTCTCCAGCAAGAACTCCAGAACAAAATGGAGTAGTAGAAAGAAAGAACATATCTCTTATTGAAGCTGCAAGGACAATGCATAAAGAATCAAAGTTACCAACATAATTTTGGGCTGAAGCTGTGAATACTGCTTGCTACACTCAGAATATTTCTTTGGTTAATCAAGTAAAGTGTATGACACCCTACCAAGAACAAGAAACCAACTCTAAATTTTCTACATGTTTTTGGCTGCAAATGTTATATCTTGAGAAATCAAACTGATCAACATGGGAAGTTTGATGCTAAAGTAGATGAAGGAATTTTTATTGGATATACTGTGGGAAAGGCATATAGGGTGTACAATCTAAGAACCAACATTGTTATGGAATAAATACATGTTGTGTTTGATGACAAAAAGATTGAAGGACTGCAAGATGGAGATTTCCATGAAAGTCTCAAGTTTGATATTGTGGAGATGGTTAGTGATGACAGTGATGATGAAAGTGAATAAATATAGTGCAGAAAAGTCTACAACTAATGAAGTACATAATTCAACATCTGTAGAGTTGCAAAATGCTTTATCCATTGAGAGACAATCTGCCCTATCCGTCGGGAGACAGTCAGCTTCATCTGTCGGGACAAAAGTGCATCATCCATCGGGTCATTAAGAGAAGCTGAAAGTCAGAGTAGATCACTTACATAAAGTTCCCCTTTCTCAAATCAAAGATTCACAAACTCAGGGGGAGTTTCTAATAATCAAAACTCAGTCACACATCAAGACACCAATGAGGCCTCTTCATCTAGAGCTAATCTACCTTAACAAAGGAAATGGACTAAAGATCACCCTTTTGAGCTCATCATTGGTGATGCATCTTCTACAGTTCAAACAAGAAGAGCAACTCAAGAAGAATGTTTATATAGCAGCTTCCTATCTAAGGAAGAACCAAAGAAGGTAGAAGAAGCTTTGTTGGATCCTGATTGGATTTTAGCTATGCAGGAGGAGCTAAACCAGTTTGAAAGGAACAAGGTATGGAAGCTGGTACCCAAACTTAAAGGAAAGAATCCAATTGACACCAAGTGGGTATTTAAAAACAAGATGGATGAAAATGGCATAGTGGTCAGGAACAAAGCTAGATTGGTTGCTAAGGGCTATTGCCAACATGAAGTCATAGATTTTGATGAAACTTTTACTCTTGTTGCACGACTTGAAGCTATCAGAATTTTCTTAGCCAATGCAGCCCATGTCAATTTCAAGGTCTATCAAATGTATGTCAAAAGTGCTTTTCTAAATGGAGATTTGGAGGAGGAAGTCTATGTCAGTCAACCTCCTGGTTTTGAAGATCCAAATTTTCCAGAATATGTCTACTATCTTTTGAAAGCACTTTATGGACTGAAGCAAGCACCTAGAGCCTGCTATGACACTTTATCAAAGTTTCTTTTGGAAAATCACTTCACAAGAGGTACGGTTGATAAAACCTTATTCTTTAGAAATGTTAATGGCTCTAGTATACTTGTTCAAATTTATGTAGATGATATTATATTTGGCTCTACAGACGAGAAACTTTGCAAAAAGTTTGCTAAATTGATGTAAAGTAAGTATGAAATGAGCATTATGGGAGAACTAACTTACTTTCTTGGTTTACAAGTTAAGCAAGTTAGTGATGGAATATTTATTAGACAAACTAAATATATTCATGATCTTTTAAAGAAGTTTGATCTAATGGACTGCACATTTGCAAAAACTCCCATGACCACTGCAACTAAGCTTGAATTAAACACTACTGAAAAGTCTGTGGACATTTCAAGCTATAGGGACATGGTTGGTTCACTTCTGTACTTAACATCTAGTAGGCTAGATATAATGTTTGCTATTTATCTTTGTGCTAGATTTCAGGCTGATCCTAGAGAATCTCACTTAGTATCTATCAAGAGAATTTTCAGATATCTCAAGGGAACACCAAAACTTAGCATTTGGTACCCTAGAGATTCTGGTTTTGATCTAACTGATTATTCAGATGCAGATTATGCAGGTTGTAAAATAGACAGAGAAAGTACAACAGGAACATGTCAATTTCTAGGGAACAAGCTTGTGTCCTCGTTCAGTAAAAAGCAAAATTCAGTTTCTACTTCTACAGCTAAAGCTGAGTACATTGTGAAGGGTTTTTAGTACATAAACGCAACGAAAACGTAAATTTAAATCTTAAAAAAAACCGAAACCCTCTACAGGATCCATGCAAAAAATAATATTTAATTCATAGTTCAGTATGTTTACCTTAAGAAGCTTTACGTTAATGGAAAGATGGAGGTCTTTAATAGCGATCCAAGAACGATGAACGGAGATCCCTAGCAGCTGCTCCTCAAGTGTGAAGCACTTAACCGGTATTCACCAAGAGATCAATGTAATGGAGGAGGAAGAGGTTGAGAGAATTAGTTGCCTCCCTCTATTTCTACTTTAGAATTAGGGTTTTTATTTTTGGTTGAGGCAAATAGGGTTTATAATAGTATATTTATAGGCAAAATTTTCAGCTGGAAATTTTCCATAAAATATTATTATTATTAACCCTTTAATTGATTATTCTTATTAACCAATTAACTAATAATTAAAACACCTTTTAATCATTAATCTCTTTTCTAAACACTTTAGAAAAATAATTCTCTCACTTGATTTAATTTCCAAAATTAAATTCTTAATTAATAATATTGAGAACTTTTCTTAATTAATTTATAATTAATTAAATCTCATTTAATCAATTATTAAATTTGCTAATTAATTATTTATTTCATAAATAAATAATTATCAGCCATTATTAATTAATTCCTCCACCATTAAATCATTCTCTTTTATGGTGTGACCCTGTAGGTTCAATATTAAGCCGGTAGTAGAAATAAATAATAATAAAACTATTTTATCATTATTTATATAAATTCTCTAATTCATTAAATATGATTAATTAATTAATCATATTTATTCTACATCGTGAGGGATACTTCTCAGCATATCAAGACTATCCGGATAATACGAATTCACTGCTTAGAATACCAAGAACCTATTCAGTGAATAGTTACCGTACAATTAATTCCTTCTACCCTGCAATGTCATGATTAAATACAAGGCATAGAACTCGTGTCAAGCCTATCTTATTTAATCATTTGCTTTACCATTCCCTATGCTTAGTTCTATTTAATGTAAATTAGAAACTCCTTTCTAATTTTATTCACTCTGGCAAGAGATTCCTGAACTAGCATAAGTGGATCAGCATTGAACATTCTCTTCCTTCACTGAAAGGGGTAGATCCTTTATTGATCATACACTATCTTCGTGTACAAAGCATAGTTTAGTGTACACAAGATGACTATGATGACCTCAAGTCTAAGGATACTTGTACAACTATCACTATGTGAACAACTGCTGACACGTGAGTGAACTCCATCAGTTGTTTAGCTGTGTGAGTCATGTTCAGTGAACTTATTCTATAATAAGCACCTACATACTAGCTATAGTGTTACCACACAAATGTCTATGAGAACAGATATCCTTCATAATGAAGCAAGTATAGTATATACCGATCTTTGCAGATTACTAATTACCAGTTAGTAATCCTACGCCCAGGAAATATTTAAGTTTAGAGTTATTACCTTTTAGGTCTCATAATTTTGATCTCATCATAATCCATTAAAAGTTTTACTCTAAACTATGGTATATCTTATTTAAACACTTAAATAGATAAACCCGCAATAAAACCAAAACAAGTCTTTTATTAATATCAATGAAATCAAAACAGATTACATAAAAGTTATTCCTAAATCATCATACTTGATTGGACTTAGGATACATTTCTTTCAATCTCCCACTTGTACTAAAGCCAATCACTCTGGTATCTAATACCCATCTTGTCTTTATGACGATCAAAGTGACTTTGAGAAAGTGGCTTTGTGAGTGGGTCTGCTACGTTGTTATGTGTGTCAACTTTCTTGACGTCTCCTCTTTCAATACAATACAAGAAATGTTACCGCGCTTCCACTAACCCTTTTGTAGACATATGGTTCATCTATGTTTTTGATTAAACCAAACTCTTTGACTGTCTCATCAAAACGGATGTTCCATCTACGGGAAGCTTGCTTTAAATCATATATGGTTTGCAGCAGCTTACACACTAGGTATTCATTTCCCTTGGAAAGAAAACCCTCTGGCTATATCATATACACTTCCTCTTCAAGTTTCCCATTGAGGAAGGCCGTTTTCACGTCCATTTGCCAGATCTCATAGTCGTAGTAAGCAGCAATTGCAAGCAAAATCCGAATTGATTTTAACAGGGCTACAGGCAAAAAAATTTCATCAAAGTCAATCCCTTGCCTTTGTCTAAATCCTTTTGCCACGAGCATGGCCTTATAGGTCTCCACCTGCCCATCTGTTCCAATCTTTCTTTTGTATACCCACTTGCACCCAATAGGCTTAACACCTTCAGGCGCCTCAACCAGAGTACATACTTGGTTGGTATACATAGATTCCATTTCGGATTTCATGGCACCATGCCATTTCTCCGAGTCAACACTACTCATAGCCTCATTATAGGTCACAGGGTCGTCATCATCAATGATTGACAACTCATTGTCATTCTCAATGACAAGGCCATAATACCTCTCAGGTTGGCGAGACACTCACCCTGACCTACGAATGGGCTGTTCCACAGAAGGTTCACTACTAGAAAAAGTAGAATAGACATCGGCTAAAAAGCGATGTCTATGAACAAAAAAATCCGATGTCTTCGTGGGTGATGTTAAAGACCCCCATTTAACATCGGTTTTAAACTGATGTTAAAGAAGACATATAACATCAGTTTTTAAAGATGTTAAATTTTTAATGCATATTTAATCTTCATATATTATCATAATATGATATTTTTATCAATTTAAACATACGTGAGATAAGCAAAATATTTGCATTTACCCATTAAACTGATGTTACTAATACCAGTAACAACGGTTTTCAAGATAAACCGATGTAAACATAACTTTTAACATCGGTTCTTTATTTCAAACTGATATCTATTGGTGACAAACCGATGTCTATAAATCTTAATAACATCGGTTTTTTGTTTTAAGATATTTTTTGTTGTAGTTTTTAACATCGGTTCTATTCGATATTACTGATGTCAATGTTACACTAATAACTGATGTATTATGTTTTGATAGACATCAGTTTTTTATTTTATAACAATTGTTAAAATGTTAAATTAACATCATTTTCCATTGTAATGATGTCTGATTACCTGTTTCATTAATGTACATTTTATAAATATAGATGCCAAAAGTTTCCCAAATCAATAAACTGTAAAAATCAACTACTGCTTTTTATATATCTAAAACCAATATCCAAACATCAAGTACATTATTTTCATCTAATCCTAACATCAAATACTACACATATTCATCCATCTACTCTAATTATGTACTAGCTACAACATCCAACAACATGCAAGCCTTCCAGTTCCAAGCCTCAAAACAGTTTCAACGAGTGCTTCTACTTCTGAACATGAAAAATTAAGGTGCGCTGGGAAGGATCTAGTCGCTTAGCCTTTTGGTTCGTCTGTACAAATATCAAGCCTGTTTGCATGCTTAGAAATTTTAGAATTCATATTGTATACGAATTAAGTTAAGTGCCACCACTAAACGGTTCAATTGAATTCTTTTACCAAGAGAAAGTAACTGATTATGACAAAATTACATATTAGCATGCCCTTTAAAATTACTTCAGGATTTATATAAAAAATTGAAATATAGATAACAGATCTTCTTGCCTTAACAATAAATTATTTCTATATACATTTTAACTATATTAGAAAGATAGAAGAATCATGGCATTAGAAGTATGTAACACCAATAAAAAATATTGGCACCAGGAAACTAATACCTTTTCACATAAAATAATTGAACAAATCCCAGTGATGATTGACAAATGAAGAGAAGTTTTAAGTTACATTTAGATATATAGACACATAAAAATTAAAAGAAGGCAAGACATAGGATAAAACTTACTCTGTGCAGGAACGGAAAAGAATGACCTTCAATTTGTTCCTCACATAATGATCATTGACTTGAAAATAGTATTGGGGATCAGAGAAATACCTACTTATTTGTTTGCAATTAAAAAAATATATTAATTATATACACAACAATCATATCTCAAATTTATATCCAATTCTGCATTCCAGAATGACTTGCCTCAGAGCAAAAGTAGAACGAGGCAAATATGATTAACCATTACTAATTTGGCATGATAATGAATAAATTAAAATGAAAGCCTCCAATCCTGGCACAGTACTTACATTACTTACATTTCTTTGCACACTCTGAATTATATATTGCACCAATTAATAATTAAATAGGTAACCAAATAATTATTTCATCAAAGTCCAGAATTTTTACACGCTGATCATGGTTATCATGACCATAGAAAAAAGATTCCTCGCGAAATATCTGCATATAGAACATTGCACGTGTTTAAAACTGGGAAATCATTAGATTGTCAATATAAAAAAAGGAATAAACTAAACAACAATTTGAATAAGTTTGATTATAAGGAAAATAATCCAACTGTACTTAAACGTATATATTATGCACTTCTCACCATTTCCAGCAAACATGCAGCCAAGGCTCCACATATCCAAAGAGTAATCATAATCTTGCAAATCAACAAGAAGTTCAGGCCCCTTAAAGTACCTAAATTAAGGTATTAGTTTTATAGTTGAAAGGTTATACCCAAAGAAAAAAGCTCCTACACAGCAGGTCTGGGAAGATATATCATCAGCCTTATCCTTATTTTTGATAAAAATTCTCTTTATAGGTCTTGTTTTTGAAGTTTTTGTTGCTCGATGGAAACTTGTGATTTGAATCATTTACAAAAAATGTAAACGTTCTTCCCTTAAAATACAAATGTGGGATTAACAAATATTTTCCTCTTGGAAAAGCTACATAATGTCCTCATCAAAGACTTCCCTCAAGAAAAGAACTTTCCTCATCAAATATCGAGACAAACTCAACTTTTTGAATTGAAGCATTAGCTGGTAGCGATAAGAGAATTAATATTATAATGTTCTCAGTCTTTGCAAGGAATAATAAAAGTGTTTACTAATTACTATGTCAGGAATATAAATTATATTCTTTTAATGATTAATGTAAACTTGAAGAATTAAAGTAGCCTATCAACATAATCTGATCACTTAGACCATTTACATTATCCTCAGTTATTTCATTTATCACTGGATGATTTAAAATAGATTTAGTTCGCATTCCAAATATGAGGGTGCTTACTGTTTCAGTACTGCACCCGCAGTTTACATACAAATGCCTACTTTCAAACAGAGTCCAATAGAAAGAGATCATAGCAAGTAAATATCATATACACGTCTTAATATTTTCCTTAACTTGCAACTTAACTGTAGGATTTAGTTTTTAGACCTAGTGTCATTAGAATATCATTCTAAGCACCAAGTCCAAAAAGACTGCAGATGTGTGTGTGTAAATATATATGTATATACATCTACATTAAAGCTACCATAGTATAGACTGCAAAAGATAGAACATGTACTTATTATATGGGGAAATAGCATAAATAATGCTGAGTTTGGCACTGCCTCCAAGCGATTCCCTTAGTATATGTGTTAAACAAGAACTTTCATATGGAATGGCTTTAGTTTTGCTGGATTGAGTTGATTCAGAAAGAATATTTACCAAGTTTTTGTAAATTCAAGAAAGAAGTTATTTAGTGTGCTAGTTACTTATAATTGTGCACGAGTACAACATGAAAGCAAGGGCTATAAGAGATACATATCATTGCTGGATATATATTGAATTATAAGTGCAAGAAAACGTCAATGAAGAAGTGATTTGAGTTTTGTTTTCTCAAAGGACATAAGTACAAACCAATTCATTAATGAATCTGTGGCAGCTTACAAGTTCAAATTTTATTAACAAAAACACCAACAATATAGGACACACAAGAATCACAAAAGCTGCCTTAAAGTAACTGAGTAAAGCTTGATTGTTTTCATTTGGAATATAAAAGATATGTATGGGTAAAATTATGGTATCATACCCAAGCTGTGATATAGACTTTTTTACATATTTTCCTTCCTTCATGCATTGATATAAACTATTTGATGAAAAAGCACAAGAACACATGAACGTGTCATGCTAATGTATACAAGCTTTGAAGATACAGAGGTTGAAGACTTACGCTATACGACCCTTGATATCCTGGTAGTGGAGGTCAGACCAAATATAAGCAACTGATAATAATAAAACAGAACAAAAACTGGCTAATCAGAGTCTCAGTTTAATTAAGAAATATACTAAACCTGTAGTATTATTCCTGTCACTTGATGATCTAAGAACAAAAACTTGGAAACAAAAGAAGTATTACCTTTTGTTCAAAAAGAACAAGAGCAAGCTTTGATTCAGTGAACACCCACAGCGGAATTAGTCAATCCACATTTGACTCCAACCCATCTCTCCAAATCAGATGATCTAGATTCCTGTGATTCTGGAAACCTGAGGTAATCGGTAAACTCAGACTTCGTCGAGTACATATTATCATCACCGAGCTCATCCTCATCTTTCTCACCAACATCCTTGTCCAAATTTCCACTCACATTAGTGCTTTGTTCACCTTGAGAGCCAACTCTTTCATCCTCCCCCTCACTTGCTCCAACATCAAAACTATCCACAACAATTAGAGTTGTAGGTTTGGCAGTGCATCCTCCTAATTTCTCAAAATGATATACAAATCATCAATCAAAACACAAAATAGATACCCACATATACATCAATCCACAAGCATGTACATCAATACACATTCACATACATCAAAATTGACAGCCACATAAATAATTCAAACAATTACCCAACTAAATAAAAATTTAACATGCTCAATTAATATAATTACTCAACTAATTAAAAATTAGGGTTTCAAATTAACTATTTAGAACAAATTAGAATTACCTAATTAAAAATTAGGGTTTTAAATTGAAACCCCTATTTAAGAATTAGGGTTTAAAGCTTAGTCAACTCAAGCTTTGACCTCCAACTTGAGTTATAAAATCCAACTTAAGCTTGAAGTTATTACCTTTTTAAGTGTTAAACTGAATTGACAAAAATCGAGTAAAATTGGGCAGAGAGCAATAGAGAGTAGGGTTGAGTGTACATAGAGCAGAGAGAGCCTTCAGTCAAGAAAGAACTAAGAGTGAGAGAGTTGTTCTTCAGTCGAGAGAGTTGTTTGGATTTTTTGATTTTTTGTTTTGTGTTTTTTGATATGTATATTTTGAGGGTAAAGTTGAAAAGAGGGGGGAGTGTTGAAAAAATCTAAGGCAAAACGGGGGGAAATTTAAGGGGAAATGAAATATTTGGCTAAGGGGGGAAATGGGAGGAGCGCTGAATCATTTTTTTAAAATATACTTACACATACAACATCGGTTGGGATAAAAAACTGATATCATTTTACACAAAGACATCGGTTGGGTATAAACCGATGTAAAAAGTACTTTCTACATCGGTGCCCACAGCAACCGATGTCTAAGAGGCGATGTCTATTCTACTTTTTCTAGTAGTGGTTGTTCAGTCTGAATAGGTGTTTCCACTTGAACCGTAGTAGTTTGTGCTTTTTGAACTTCATCAAGTTCAATTTTGCTCCCACTGTTTCCTTCAAGGATAAACTGCCTTTCCAAGAAGGTAGCATGTCTGGAGACAAACACCCTATGATCGGTGTAAAAGTAATACCCTAAAGTCTCTTTAGGATATCCCATTTTATTACATTTTACGGATCGTGATTCCAGCTTATCTGGGTCAACTTTCTTGACATAAGCGGGACATCCCCAAATCTTAAGGTGTTTAAGACTCGGTTTCCTTTCTTTCCATATCTCATATGGAGTTTAAGGAACATATTTGGAAGGCACCTTATTCAGTAAATATACTGAGGTTTCCAATGCATAACCCCACAGGAATACTGGAAGATTCGCATAGCTCATCATGGACCGAACCATGTCTAACAAAGTTCGATTTCTCCTTTCAGATACCCCATTCAACTGTGGAGTATATGGAGGAGTCCACTGGGAGACTATACTATTTTTTTTTGAGATAAGCTAGAGACTCTCCATTCAAGTATTCACCACCTCGATTTGATCGAAGAGTTATAATACTATGTTTGGTTTGTTTCTCCACTTCATACTTATATTCTTTGAACTTTTCAAAGGCTTCAGACTTGTGTTTCATCAAATACACATATCCGAATCTAGATCGATCATCTATGAAAGTAATGAAGTATGAAAATCCACCCATGGCTTGCGTAGACATTGGTCCACATACATCTGTGTGTACCAATCCTAGCAAATCTGTAGCCCTCTCTTCATGTCCACTAAATGGAGATTTGGTCATTTTACCCAATAGAAAATACTCGCATGTAGGATATGATTCAAAATCAAAGGGGTCAAGTAACCCTTCCTTATACAATGTCCGCAGTTTATTTTCACTAATATGACCAAGTCCGCAGCGCCACAAGAAAGTGAGATTTTCATCATCCCTTTTTCTTTTATTAGTATGTTCAATTTGTAGTAAATTATGCTCTACGTCACATACATACAGACCATTGTTTAAAATTCCACTTCCATAAAGAACGTTATCTCTAAGAATTGAACATTTATTATTCTGAATAACAAACAAAAATCCAGCCAAGTCTAACGTGGAATATAAATAATATTCCTCACAATCGAGGGAACAAAATAACAATTATTTAGAACAATAGTCTTGCCCGTAGGCATATGTAAATGAAATGATCCTATAGCTTCAGCAGCAACTCTTGCTCCATTTCCCATCCGTATAATCACCTCCTCTTCTTCAAGAGTCCTACTTCTCCTTAGTCCCTGCAACGAATTACAAATATGAGAACCACAGGCGGTATCTAATACCCAAGTAGAAATTTGACTTAGTGACATATTAACTTCGATCATGAACATACCTGAATCAGAAGCGGTAGTCTCACTACCCTTCTTCTTCTTCAATTCTGCAAGGTAAACCTTGCAGTTCCTCTTCCAGTGCCCCACCTTGTTACAGTGAAAGCAAACAGCTTTGCTCTTGGGGTCTTCGGCTTTTGGTGGAACCGGCTTTTTCTCACCTACTTTCTTCTTCTTGGAAGGGTTCTTCTTCCTTTTCTTAGGATTGGAACCTTCACCAATTAGAAGAATAGAACTCTTCTTAGGGGGAAAATTCAATTCCGAAGTCTTCAACATGTTGTGGAGTTCAGGCAGGCTGACATCCAGCTTATTCATGTGAAAGTTCACAACAAACTGCGAGAACGAACTCGGAAGTGATTGCAAGACCAAGTCTTGGCTCAGCTCCCCATCCATGGCAAAACCAAGTTGTCCAAGACGTTCAATCAAATTGATCATCTTAAGTACATGGTCATTCACAGATTATCCCTTAGACATCCTATAACCGAACAGTTCCTTCAATATCTCATATCGAGCTGTCCTCCCTGCCACATCACACAACTTTTGTAGATGCATAAGGATAGTGTGAGCATCCATATGCTCATGTTGCTTCTGTAGCTTAATGTTCATGGAAGCTAGCATGATGCATTGAGCAACATTTGCATCATCTATCCACTTACGATACACAACATGTTCATCATTATGTGCATCGCTAGCAGGTTCAGTAGGCTTAGGTGAGTCAAGCACATATTCCAGCTTCTCAACCCTGAGAACAATTCTCAAGTTTCGAAGCCAGTCAGTAAAATTAGGACCAGTCAACTTGTGAGCATCTAGTATACTTCGGAATGATAGTGTACAATGTATATAGTAAATCTGTAAATGATGAACACATAACAATACTTAGCAAATATTCAATTTCATTTAAAAATACTATATGAATCGGGTCTTTATTCATAAGTGGCTCCCACTAGTTTATCTAAATTATTTAACCCCCTTAAGTGAAAAATTATGCATTCAAAATGCTAATGGGAATAGTGATCCTACATTCCATCACACAACCTCGGCTGTAGCACGAAACGTCATGTGATGTTCAATAGGCAGACAACTCTTGTCAATTACATCTTATGTTATTCCCTAATAAAACTTTAACCTCTTGAATAATTGAGTCACGACTGTAGCACGACAAACTCAATATTTTAAGTCAAGTCTAACCCAACATTTCGTACAATTGAATCAGTCTCAACGGCCCACGGATGTAGCACATAACGACCTTTAGATTCTAATTCAATGTACACATCTCTATGTAATAGACAAGTATTTCTTATTTTGAAATCAAAGCCTTCGGCTGTAGCACGAAACGACAATGATTTAAAAATAAGAATTACTTTCTACCATGTTGGAAGGCTATGACCGACACAAGTCCGTTGTGTCATTGGCCAATTACTACTTGATATTATTTAATTTTAAAGGGATTATATTATGTTACAATCATAATCATATTATAAAGAGATTCTTCCTTTTAAATTAAATATTTCAAATCAATAATCGATAATCAGATGATTCCCAGATCGGGGGGAGCATTGTCAATAGGCGTCAGTTAATACCCCTTTCTTACAGATAGAAATCTGCTTTTGACAGAATCATCCTTTCTCTCAATATTAAAAATTCATATTTAATTACGTGTTTCATAAACACAAGAATCTCATGATTGTATTCATAATATTATTGTTAAGGCAAGAAACGATTCCTATTCTAGATTTTCTAGAGCACGCCTTATATTGATTTAAGTTCACCTAAATCTATCATCGCATGGTAAACATAGGCATATATCTCATATATAAAATTAAATAAACAAGTAAATGTAAAGTACAATAAAGTAAATGTGTTTGGTTATGGCCCCATCCTATGTGATCTTTATCAAGCTCATGATAAATATCAAGGTCAATCTAATATGGTGATGGAAATAAATATAACTACTTATTACATAAGTCTTCTTCTTTGTTTAGACTTCTTGTATGCCTCATCTTCTTCTTTGTATCACCTTCATTGGATAGCCTTCTTGAGTCTTCAATTACATTACATGATTGAAAGTAAAACTAATCTAATGAACTTACAAGAATAACTCGAGTTACATTCGAGATTTATGATTACAAAGATTGACGACATGCAAGTCGTATTTAAAACCAAAACCAAAACCATTACACTAAGGTCGAAAGGCCATAACCATCCATCATGCTCATACAACACATAAAAGCATGTAAAAACACATAATCTGATCTTAACATATCATATTATCCATGATCTAATCATAAAAAAATGACAAAAATCAGAAAAATCATAATCAAATCAGAAAAACAAGAATCACTGTTTACGGGCAGTAAACGATGTCAAACACCTTACAGACGAGTCGTTGATAGATTTAGCTATCAGTTTTGTTCTGACGCTCGTTTACCTATGGAACAGGGTATTCGTTTGTATAAATCAGACACCAGACCCAGATTTCAGCAAATCTGCAGCAGCCAATTCCGAATCTGTATCTAATATGATTCTCATAATTAGAACAAACATAAATCATGTATATATCAGTATATATACAGATTACATAATCATCTTATAATTATACAACTCACATGAACATCATATATTCAAAACCATACATATATAAGCATATTATTTCAACATCAAATCATGGCGAATCACGTACATGCTCATATATCGAAAACAGTTAAACACATAAACGAATTAAAAACTTTTCGCGAGTAGCTCTGATGCCATTGAAGGGTTTTTAGTACATAAATGCAACGAAAATGTAAATTTAAATCTTAAAAAAACCGAAACCCTGCGCAGGATCCATGCGAAAAATAATATTTAATTTGGAGTTCAGTATGTTTACCTTAAGAAGCTTTACGTTAATAAAAAGATGGAGGTCTTTAATAGCGATCCAAGAACGATGAACGGAGATCCCTAGCAGCTGCTCTTCAAGTGTGAAGTACTCCACCAGTATCCACCAAGAGATCAATGTAATGGAGGAGGAAGAGGTTGAAAGAATTAGTTGTCTTCCTCTATTTCTACTTTAGAATTAGGGTTTTTATTTTTGGTTGAGGAAAATAGGGTTTATAATAGTATATTTATAGTCAAAATTTTCAGCAGAAAATTTTCCATAAAATATTATTATTATTAACCCTTTAATTGATTATTCTTATTAACCAATTAACCAATAATTAAAACACCTTTTAATCATTAATCCCTTTTCTAAACACTTTAGAAAAATAATTCTCTCACTTTATTTAATTTCCAAAATTAAATTCTTAATTAATAATATTAAGAACTTTTCTTAATTAATTTATAATTAATTAAATCTCATTTAATCAATTATTAAATTTGCTAATTAATTATTTATTTCACAAATAAATAATTATTAGCCATTATTAATTAATTCCTCCACCATTAAATCATTCTCTTTTATGGTGTGACCCTGTAGGTTCAATATTAAGCCGGTAGTAGAAATAAATAATAATAAAACTATTTTATCATTATTTATATAAATTCTCTAATTCATTAAATATGATTAATTAATTAATCATATTTATTCTACATCGTGAGGGATACTTCTCAGCATATCGCGACTATCCGGATAATACGAATTCACTGCTTAGAATACCAAGAACCTATTGAGTGAATAGTTACCGTACAATTAATTCCTTCTACCCTGCAATGTCATGATTAAATACAAGGCATGGAACTCGTGTCAAGCCTATCTTATTTAATCATTTGCTTTACCATTCACTATGCTTAGTTCTATTTAATGTAAATTAGAAACTCCTTTCTAATTTCATTCACTCTGGCCAGAGATTCCTGAACTAGCATAAGTGGATCAGCATTGAACATTCTCTTCCTTCACTGGAAGGGGTAGATCCTTTATTGATCATACACTATCTTCGTGTACAAATTCCTATACCCAGTAGAGCCCTTATAATTATCCCTGGAGACTAAGAACTAAACCAAAGCATAGTTCAGTGTACACAAGATGACTATGATGACCTCAAGTGTAAGGATACTTGTACAACTATCACTATGTGAACAACTGCTGACACATGAGTGAACTCCATCAGTTGTTCAGCTGTGTGAGTCATGTTCAGTGAACTTATTCTATAATAAGGACCTACATACTAGCTATAGTGTCACCACACAAATGTCTATGAGAACAGACATCCTTCATAATGAAGCAATCATAGTATGTACCGATCTTTGCGGATTACTAATTACCAATTAGTAATCCTACGACCGGGAAATATTTAAGTTTAGAGTTATCACCTTTTAGGTCTCATTATTATGATCTCATCATAATCCATTAAAAGCTTTACTCTAAACTATGGTATATCTTATTTAAATACTTAAATAGATAAAGCCCGCAATAAAACCAAAAAAATCTTTTATTAATATCATTGAAATCAAAACAGATTACATAAAAGTTATTCCTAAATCATCATACATGATTGAACTTAGGACACATCTCTTTCACATTGCTGCTAGTAGTTGCTATGCACAGATTTAGTGGATGAAAAACCAATTGTTGGACTATGGTCTACAAGTGGATAAAATTCCCATTTTCCGTGACAACATAAGTGCAATTGCCATCACTGAAAATCCAGTGCAACATTCAAGAACTAAGCATATAGATATCAAGTACCACTTCATTAGGGAGCATGTAATGAATGGTACTGTGGAACTTCATTTTGTTCCAAGTGAAAAGCAACTTGCAGATATATTTACCAAGCCACTTGATGAATCCACCTTTTCTAGGTTGGTAAGTGAGTTAGGTATGCTTAATTATTCTTGAATTATGCTAGATATTTTTGCAAGTTTTAATGCAGCCAGAAAATTAATTGATTTTTCAGCCTTGGATGAAATTTTGGCTAAGTCAAAATTTACATCCTGACGGATGCTCCTTATCCATCGAGTTTGATCATCCGTCGGAATATTATTTGTTATTAAAAATCAATTACTTTTCTGGATTATTTTATAACTCGACGGATAACTGATTTATCCTCATCCGTCGAATTGTCTCAATCTTAGCCGTTAAAACTTTAAACATTATCCATCGAGTATACTTCAGTTTGTAAGCATGACACGACAGATAAGTGACAGAATTTTTACAGTTTATTTATTTTTTAAACGGATATTTTGGGCAATTTTTATTGGTCACTTTATTTTACTTTATTATATTTGACAGTTTATCTCTGAGATTGTATGAAAGCTGAATTTATTTTTGTTCTACTCTTTTATCATTCTCAAGATTCAAATGCTCTAACTTCTTTCTTCCTCAAAAGCAATCACTCTCTCTGCAAATTTCTCAATCTCTAACAATGGCACCGGTCGTCAAAATCATGTCTCAAACTTGGTACATATACGAAAAGAACAATTTCAGAGCTCTAGTGAACAAGGAGATTCAACAGTCCGGAAACTACCATAAAATGATGGATTTTGTGCAAGGATGCAAACTCAACTATGCCATGTTGGAATCTCCCACCATATACTGTGAGGTTGTAGAGGAGATATTGACAACTGCAGTGTTCAACTCAACTGATAAGACCATCATATTCACTTTTAAAGGTAAGCAGTTTTGTATTAACAGTGATATTGTCAAAGCATGCTTTAAAATTCCTGATAATACGGTTACTGCTCCACACACAGACACTGATATAGTTAATATGCTAAATTCCATGGGCTATGCACGTACTACCTCTAAATTAAGTAAAATTAGAAGGTGGGATCTTAGGAAAGAATGGAGTTATCTGTGTGATGTGGTAACTAAAGTATTTTCTGGTAAAATTAGTAACTTTGATTCTATTAATATATCCATGATTAACATGCTTTATATGCTAGTTACTGATAAGTACTTTAATTTGAGTGACTTGGACTTGTTTGAGTTAGGTTATAAGTTATGAGAGCTTAATAAGAGAGGTAAAAGTGTCTATTATGCTAGATTTTTCATGATGCTTGCTAACCATCTTATTGAGAACATTGTGATTGATAACCCAACCAACAAGCTGAATTGTTGGGTTCAAGAAAGAATAATTGCAGATCTTAATAGAGCAGATCACCACAAAGAGGTGCCCCTCTTCTATTTTCCAGGAATGGAGGGACCTCAGGTAAGTGAGGTAATTTTTACTGTCTCCACTCTTCCAACCTCACACATTTCTTTGCCTTCAAATGTAGCAATGATATTTGTGTCAATGATCAAACAGATGCCTACCCAAGCTACTAAACCATAAATTTCAAAATCCAAGTCTAAGAAAGCCCCCTCTGGTTTCTTTCAAAAGAAACTAGTTGTAAAATCCACTAAAACCAAAGAGGGGAGTGTGAAGGTGGGTGAGAAAGGTGAGGGACAGGGTGAAAGTCAAAGAAACCCTAAGGATAAGGCTGATGAGAAGAGTGTACCCAAACCTAGCCACACCACAATTTCCCAACAAACTGTGGTTGTTAATAAGGAACTTAGCTTATTACTAGTTTCATCCTCCCAAAAGGATGCTACTATTGAAACAAGCTCCCAACCAGGAGCACAGGCCAAGAGGGGAAGGAACACTAGCTCACCACAAACTTATATTAGAAAGAAAAGATCAAAAACCCTTGGGGATGCACAGGGCACATACACAGTGCAAACTGGTGCTAAAGACCCAGTCACAGCACCATCTCAAAGTCAGGTTGATGTGGCTCCAATAAATGTGAAGTCACAGCCAAAATCTCTAATAATTGAAGCACCTGAAATACCAAATTCTCCCACACACTCACTGGATGTTGACATGATCAATACATCACTTCCAAATTCTCCATCTTTAACTCTTTTGGAGAAGCCAAAAGTCCAAGCAAGCGAGCATCATCTTTTAGATGATTTGTTGGCTCACGTGCCATTTCTTTCTGAGTCTATTGAGACATCTGTGCCAAAATTTTCATCAATATGCACAGAGTATACAATAGTCTCCACTCCAAACTCATTCATTTCTTCTGTCCTAATGGATATTCATCATTCGTCGAGTAGTGATTGTATCCCGAGGGATAAGCCTAACAACAGTCTTCCGTCGGATAGCCATACTACTATCCCGATGGATATTCCTCATTAGTCGGGTGTCTCTGCACAACTTCAAATTTCTTCAATTCTCACAAGTGCAGAAGACTTAGTGGTAGTGCAATCACTCTTAGGACTGAGGGAAGGGAGTGAAATGAGTGAGAGGCTGGGTTGCTCCCAGGCAAAAAGAGAGAATAAAAGTGAACAAATGCAGTCCATTTCTTCAGGACTGGCAAAAGTGAGTGAGAGGAGTCCCTCCTTAGATGGTGAAGGTGAGGGTGTGAGGGTGGGAAGCCAAGGGGAGCCCTTGATGCAAAAAGAGAGAGAAATTGAGAGAAATGCAGGTACATGAGTGATAAGGTTGGATACCATTGCTGGTGAGTCAATGAATGCCAATGATGCAGACATAGAGAAACTATCTCAGCATAATCAAGCTGTTATAAGTTCCATCTCTTTGGATGCTGAGGCATTTACTCATCCTGTTCCAGCATATCAAATTTTGGCTGGACAGGGCAATGAAAATGCAGAAAGGATGCTGAACTTGGTGCACACCACCTAGCCAATACAAAGAGCTAAGGATGCCATCATAGTTATGTCACCTAGAGATGATAATGATGTTCACTATGGGGCTGGGGAATCTACTGATTTCTTTGGAGATGATAGTGAAAATGAGGAGCTCATGAACTTAGTGGGAGAAGCAAGCACCAGTTTTAGATCTGGCCTTCCTTCATGGGCATTCTCCAAGGACTGTGATCTTCAACATTTCAAGGTCACTCTCATTCATCAAATCCAGGAAATACACAATGCTATTCAATCTACAACAGATGCAGGCACCAAGTAGCTCTTACAGTCATATCTCAATTCTCTATAATTGCATCAAATCCAAGGCTTTTTACACAATCAAGATATCACTTCTATCCAGACAGAGCTCAATCAAGTGAAGAAGGATATTTCTGACAGATTAGATGCTAAACTTCCAGAAGCTACAATGATTGATATTAAAAGACAGCTAAGGAAGAATTCTGATCTTGCAACAAAGGTAGAATCCTTGGACAAAAGGATGACTGCTATGGAAGCTTCTCTCACAACTATACATCTATATCAAGCATACCAAACTCAATTACTGCAACAGCTGATGGCTGCACAATCTTCTTCCTCCAATCTACTTGATGATAACAAAAAGGGGGATAAATCATTATCTCAAGTCAGTCAAGTAGAGCCATCTAGTGAGGGAGATAAAGTGATAAATGTAAAGATCAGCCAAGTAATTGTTCCTAAATTACTCTGCCAAAGCCACCAGTATTGGACAACATTAACTTGATCCAAATTGCAGCTTCTAAGCTTGAGTAAAAAACAATTCACAAAATTCTTGATGTTGCAGCTGTGGAGAAGGAACTGGATGAAAAATGGAGACATATAGATGCAGATATTCAACAAAAGTTTGGGCAAATTCAGAAACCAGACAAGGTTTTCAAACATCACACTCAAGTCAAGCAGATTTCTGTGAATGACCTTAGCATGAATTTTCTGGAAAAATCCAAACATCTTGCATCAAATCTCCAAAAGCAAATCTCATCATGAGGCCTAAAAGAAATTACTCAAGATTTTCATACAAAAATCCTATGGATATGGTGTATGAGACACCTAGGCCAGATGAGAAGAAGCTGTTGGCTAGGTCAATTGCCTTTCACAAAGATCTAGCTGATTCAACACTCAAAAGAAGATTAACTAAGATTTACAGAAATGGTAAGAAAATTTGTGTGGTGGCTGGACACCTCATGTTTGTGGAAGTTAAGAAGGAAGAGAAAGAAAAAATCAGGCAAGAGAAGAAGCAAGGTGCTCTGGATGCTAAGAAGCTCAAACAGAAGAAGAAGCAAGCTGCTATCTTGGCCAAGTTTCAAGCTGTAAAAACCAAAACAGAAATTCCTGCACAACCATCTGTAATTGCTGAATCTCAAGATCAAAAAGTGCAAGATGAACCACAACAGAAAAGAAGATTCAAATACAAGCTATCCTCTAAAAGAAAATTGGACTTCATTGATGAGGAAATGGAAGACTACACTCCCAAAAACACTACAACTTCAACCCAGACATCAAAACCCTTAGTGGTATTTGAAGCATTCAAGGTGGTGGATCCAACTAGGAACATTCATGGTGAACCCATAAATCCTAAGGATGAGCCAGTAGACCGGGATAGTTTACCAATTCCTGAGCTAAACTTTCCAATCTTCAATAAGCCAAAGAAAATAAAGACAAGAGCAATCAAGAAAGTAAAACCTTTGTCTCTAAGATCCAAGACCCAAACCAAGTCTCAACCCACAGTCAACAAGAGAGATCTTATATATATCTGTGATATCAAGAAGTTTTCAGACTTGAATCTCTACTTGAATGAATTGGAAGAAGTGAGAGGAATTGATGCTTATAGACATCTTCCTGAAAGACTAGTATTTAAATACAAGGGAGGGAAAGAGATGACATGGCCACTTTATAGGATTATTCTAGAAAGTCATTCTATGCTGATAAAGGTCTACTCATCATTCAAAAAGAACTTTGGGTACAATGTAACTGCAAGAAGATTAGTTCTAAAGAAGATTGAGGAGCTGAGAAGTAATAAAGCCAAAGATGCACTTCCAAAAACTCTATCTATTCCTTTCACAGGAAAGAGAGTGCATTTGAGGCCTTATTGGTTGATGGAATTCAGGGACGAAAAGGGAGTTAGAAGATTTTTCAGATTGGAGGACCAATTGAGTATCTCTAGCAATGAGACTCTATTGGAAATGCAAGAAATGCTAGATCTCTCAGAAGCTGATGAACTTGAATTCCATAGACAACTCCAAAATTAGATAGAAGAAAACAACGGGAGGCTTGGGAAGAAACCTAGACAATCAAGGAAATAGACTTATCTGCTCAGGCTAAAGGAGCACCTTGATAATGATTGTGAGCAACTTCTTTGTACACTTTGCATAGTTAAACTTTCAGTAAATATTGTAGCACTTATCAGTTTTATCTACTATTTTCAATCTGTATTTTTAGGATGTTTTGTTATCATCAAGTTTCTCTTAATTTATGGCTACAATTATAGTAGACATAAATTAGGGGAGATTGTTAGGAATATATTGTGAACTTGATGATAAATAAAACATAACATCTTAGCAGATTTAACTTAGTGAATTTTATAGCACTCGACGGATGATCAAATATAGTCCCGACGGATGATCCAATAGAGTCCCGACGGATGATGATTTGACATCCACCGGGTGAGTAACTTATGTAATAATAAGTTTTGTAGCATATTTCTGTAAACATCTTTGTGTAGATTCTGTAGTAGCATATCAGTGATGTTGACTACTAGTAGATATGCAGAATAGGTTGATTAATTGTTAATATAAGATGTCTCGTAATTCTGCATAAGTGAAATGGAGTCAAGTGTCAAATAACTACCCGACGGATGATCAACAAAGCTACCCATTGGATAACAAGCATGTACCCGATGGATGATCAATTCAAATATCTGTTGACAGTGACAACACAGTCATATGCGTTGGGTGTTTACAAAAGGAATGTGGCATCCTGTTTAGCAGGAAATTGAGAACAAAGAAGCATTACCATTTCCATGCAAGGAATGAAGATTTTCAAAGATGCTGGATTAGAGTAATGAAGAAGCATGGTGTTAGACTTGATAGGTTTTGTTTTATTATCCTGTCTTATTACTATGTAAACTTGGTAATATATAAACCAAGTGTAGCAAGTAGAACAAAAAAAAACTAAGCAAACACATTTCAGGGGAGAAATAGAAAAAGCTGTACTTGTCAAGAATTTCTCCATAGTTTGTTTGTTCAACTTGTAAAGCAGCTGTGAGCTAATTTGAGCTTCACAGAGTTCTCAAATTGATATTTATATATATCTCTGGTGGATACATTCAAATCCACCAGAAAGTTTTAAAGACTTGTATTTTTATTACCTTGTGTTTGATTTATTTAATCCTTTCATTCCGTACTTTACAAATCAAACACATATATATCTGTCGAGTTAAGAACTGTTTTAAAATCTAAAACAGAAGCCAGAATTACATTTAACCCCCCTTCTATAATTCTAGTTGTATTGTTAGGGAATAATAAGACATATCAGAGCTAAGGAGAAGACGACAAGATACCTATAGCACAATTCAACAAAGGCGAAGATGATCTAGTTTATTCTTGTGAATCTTTGTTTTGAGTTGTAATCTTGGATGCTCGTTTTTTATTTTGTTAAACCTATACTCTTGTGTTAACTTGGTTTTATTTATTCGTTATAAAGACTACGTTTGTTATACCATGCTTTCACCGGAATCCACGTTGATTATGAGTCCGATCATGGGCTAATTGTTATAGTGGGGTTCTAGCGGATTTATTTATGGATTTCTTTAGTTAAATTGTTTCGATGCCTTAGCATGTGGTGATTGTATGATGGCCTATATTGGTTGTGCATATTCGTCTTATGAGCATCGCGAACTTATAAGATAGTGTGTTAATTCTTAATGAAGCGAAAGTGAATTAATTAAGGATTTAGAACTTGCCATGCTAGCATAGGTTCATGTATTGTGATGCATGATTCGTAGGTAATTTTAACCATCTTACTTGCCCTATATAATCAAGATGTATAACTTATGCTTAAAGCATTATATTGTCAAATTCTATAGACACATAGGGTCTCAATATAATTGGTGTCTATTCAACTTCTATCTCTTTTGTGGATGTCTGGTAGTATGTTACTCGTGCAACGAAAGTTGGCATTTATCAGTTTCGTGTTATCTGATTAGTGTCATCATCACTGTATGTTAAGGTTGAGAACAATAAGGCTATTGAATGAAGTAATTAATAAAGTTAGAATCCCATGTTTGTCATATATATATTAATTCAGTCAATCTTATTCTCGTAGTTATAATAGTTAGCGTAATTCTTAGTTATAAACAACCACAATTTGTTATCATCTTAGCATTTAATAATAACTTATCATCGGTGTATAAGTGCATAAATTAACTAGTCAACCAAGCAGTCTCTGTGGGAACGAACTAGAAAAGATTCTATACTACTTGCGAACTCGTATACTTGCGTGTATTATTAGCGCGTGTTTAGCGACTAACACTCACCATGAAAATTCTTAGTTGGATCCACCTTGAATTGCTCATGCACTACTGAGGGCATGGATGTTTGAGTTGAAGTTGTAGACTTTTTGGGTATGCAGTCCTCCATTTCCTCATCACTGAAGTCCAATTTTCTTTTAGAATGAAGCTTGTATCTGAATTTTCTTTTCTGTGGAGATTTATTTTGCATTTGTTGATCTTGAGCTTCAGTAATCATAGGTGGTTTTTCAGAAATCTCAGTTGTAGATTTGACAGCTTGAAGTTTGGCCAACTTAGCATCTAAGGCAGCCTGCTTCTTTTCTTGCTTGATCCTTTCTTTCTCTTTCTTCTTAGCTTCTACAAACAAAGGGTGTCCAACCATCACACAGATTTCTTTTCCATTCCTGTAGATTTTGGCAATTCTCTTCTTTTGAGATGAATCAGATGGATCTTTGTAAAATGCAATTGACCTAGCCAACAACTTATTTTCATCTAGCTTAGGTGTCTCAAATATAAGATCCACAGGATTTTTGTCTGAGAACTTTAAATAGTTCCTTTTCGGCTTCAAAATCAGATTAGCTTTTGGAGATTTGATGTATGAGGTTTGGCCTTTTTCCAAGCTACCTAGACTCATTTCATTCACATAGATTTGTTTGACTTGAGAATGGTGATGAAAATTCTTGTCTGGTTTCTGTAGCTGACGAAATTTCTTCTGAATATCTGCATCAATCTTCTTCCATTTTTAATCTAGCTCCTTCTCAGCTGCTGCTACATCAATCTTTGTCAGTTTATCATTTGATTCCAGTTTTGTTGTTGCTAGATTGATGAGATCAATGCTATCCATAGCTGGTGGGTTAGTGAAAGCAATTGCTGGCACAATTACTTTGCTGACTTGAATGTTGAGCTGTTTCTCCCCCTCACTTGAGGAACCTTTCTCCCCCTTTTTGTTAGCATCAAGTTGTTGAGAAGAAGGGAGTTGTGCAACCACCAACTGTTGGAGCAGAGCAGTCTGAGCTTCTTGGTTTGCAAGTATGTTGGCCATTGACTTCTCAACTTTAAACAACCTAGAGTTCATGGCCTCAACTTTTCTATTTAAATCAGCTTCTTTCCTCAATTTCTGAGCTATCTCAGTCATGGTGGTTCCAGGAAGTCTAGCATCCAACCTTGCTATAAAATCCTGTTTGACATCATAAATTTCTTGCTTCATTTCATCCATACTTTGACTGTGTTGGAGAGCTTGAATCTTGTGCAGCTGTAGAGCTTCAAGATGTGCTGTAAGTAACTTTTTAGTGCTGGCACTTGTGGATGCTTGAATGGCTGATTGGGTGTCATGAATAAGCTTGAATAATGTCGATTGGAGATGTGAATATGAACACTATTTGGTTAACATCAATGAGGGAATGTATGCATCTCCCCTATGCTCATGCTGTCATCCTCATCATCCCCACCATCATCTCTAAAAGAGTCTTTAGCTAGTTCAAACTCACTACCAGTTGTAGATGGCATAGCAGTGATTGCATTCTTTCCCCTTTGCATTGATTCAGTTGTGTGCACCAAGCTAAGCATCTTTTCTGCAGCCACATTGTCCTGTTCAGCTAGAACTTGATATGATGACACAGGGTGAGTAAATGCCTCGGCTTCAAAAGAGACAGAGTCTAAAACAACTTGATATTCTTGCTGAATCAGTTATCTCTTGTCAGCTTCATTGACATCCATTAACTCACTTACAATGGGCTCTTCCCATTTAGATGTACCTGCTTTTCTCTCAATTTCTCTCTATTTTTGCATCAAGGGCTCCCCTTGGCTCACCACCCTCACACACTCACCTTCACCTTCTAAGGTGGGACTCCCCTCACTCACTTTTTCCAGACCTGAAGAAATGGCCTGCATTGGTTTACTCCTTTCCTCTCCTTTTTCCTGGGAGCAACCCAGCCTCTCACTCAATTCACTCCCTGCCCTCAGTCCTAAGAGTAATTGTACTACTACTAGGTCATCTGCACTTGTGATAATTGTTGGGATTTGAAGTTGTACAGAGAGTACCGACGGATGAGGAACATCCGTCGGGATAGTAGTTAGGCTAGCCGAAGGATGACTGCTATTAGGCACATCCGTCGGGATACAATCACTAACCGACGGATGAACAATATTCGTCGAGATAGAAGAAATGAATGAGTTTGGAGTGGAGACTACTGTTGCATCTGTGGTGATTGATTTGAGATTTTGCACAGATGTTTCAGTAGACTCAAAAAGAATTGGCAAGTGAGCCAACAAATCATCTAAAAGATGATGCTCACTTGCTAGGATTTTTGGTTTCTCCAATAGAGTTAAAGATGGAGAATTTGGAAGTGATCTATGAATCATGTCTACATCTAGTGATTGTGTGGGTGAATTTGGTGTTTCAGGTGCTTCAATTATTAATGATTTTGGCCATGACTCCACATTTATTGGAGCCATATCAAACTGACTTTGAGATGGTGCAGTGATTGAGTCTTTTGCTTCAGTTTGCACTGTGTGTGTTCCCTGTGCATTCCCAAGGGTTGTAGATCTTTTCTTTCTGGTATAAGTTTGTGGTGAACTTGTGTCCCTTACCCTCTTGGCCTGTGCTCCTGGTTGGGAGCTTGTTTCAATAGTAACATCCTTTTGGGAGGATAAAACTAGAGTTGTGCTGATTTCCTTATTAACAACCACAGCTTGTTGGGAAACTGTGGTGTAGCTAGGTTTGGGTACACTAATCTCACAAGCCTTATCCTTAGGGTTTCTTTGATTTTCACCCTGTCCCTCACCTAACTCACTATCCTTCACACTCCCCTCTTTGTGTTTGGTAGTTTTTGTAACTGGTTTCTTTTGAGAGAAACCAGAGGGGGATTTCTTTGCTTTGGATTTTGAAGTTGTTGTTTTGGTAGCTTGGGTAGGCATCTGTTGGGTCATTGACAAAGATGCCATAGCTACACTTGAAGGCAAATAAATTTGGGAGGTTGGAAGAGTAGAGACAGTGGTGCTTACCTCACTTACCTGAGGGCCCTCCATGATTGGAAAGTAGAAGAGGGGCACCTCTTTGTGGTGACTTGCTCTGTTGAGATCTGCAATGATTCTCCTTTCTTGAACCCAACAATTCAGTTTGTTGGTTGGGTTCTCAATGGCAATATTCTCAATAAGATGGTTAGCAAGCATCATAAAGAATCTAGCATAATAGATACTTTTACCTCTCTTATTAATTTCCCCTAACTTATAACCTAACTCAAACATGATCATGTCACTAAAATTGAAGTACTTATCAATAACTAGCATATAAATCATGTCAAGCATAGCAATGTTAACATAATCAAAATTACTCACTTTACCAAAAAACACTTTGGTAACTACATCACACAAATAACTCCACTCTTTTCTAAGACCCAACCTCCTAATCTCACTTAACTTAGAGGTAGGGAGAGCATAGCCGATAAAATTAAGCATGGTAACTAAATTAACATCTGTGTATGGAACAGTAGTAGTGTTATCTGGAATTTTAAAGCATGCTTTGATAATGTCACTATTAATGCAGTGCTCCTTACCTTTAATGGTGAGAGTGATGGTTTTGTCTGAAGACTGGTACACAGTAGCTGTCCACATCTCCTCCACAACTTCACAGTAGATTGTGGGTGATTCCAGCATAGCATAACTGAGTTTGCATCCCTTCACACAGTCCATTATTTTGTGAAAATCTCCAGATTATGGAATCTCCTTGTTCAGAAGAGCTACAAAGTTGTTCTTTTCATAGATGAATCCAGACTAAGACATGATTTTGACTACTGGTGCCATTGTTAGTGTGTGGAAATTTGCAGAGAGAATATTTGCTTTGTAGAAGAAAAGAGTTAGAGCAATTGATTTGAGAATGATAAAAGAGTAGAATATAAATGATTTTTGCTTTTATACTATCTCAAAAATAAATATCAAAAGTAATAAAGTAAAATAAAGTGACAATCAAAATAGCCCAAAATAGCCATTTAAAATAAATAAACTGCCAAAATTCTGTCAATTATCCGTCATGTTATACTTACAGACTGTAAGTATATCAGATGGATAATGTTCAGAGTTCCAACGACTAAAATTGAGACAATTCGACGGATGAGAATAAGACAATTATCCGTCGAGTATATAAAATAATCCAGAAAAGTAATTAATTTTTATTAAGAAATCCTATTCGGACGGATGATCAAACTCGATGGATAATGAGCATCCGTTGGGATGTAAATTTTGACTTGGCCAAAATTTCATCTAATTAGATAAATCAATTAAGTTTCTAGCTGCATGATAACTTGCAAGAAAATATCTGAAATGATTTAAGAATAATTGAGCATACCTAACTCACTTACCAACTTGGAAAATATGGATTCATCAAGTGGCTTGGTAAAGATATCTGCAAGCTGTTTTTCACTTGGAACAAAATGAAGTTCCACAATACCATTCATCACATATTCCCTAATGAAGTGGTACTTGTTGTCTATGTGCTTTGTTCTTGAATGTTGTACTGGATTTTCAGTGATGGAAATTGCACTTGTGTTATCACAGAAAATAGGAATTTTTCCACTTGTAGACAATACTCCAACAATTGGTTTTTTATCCACAAAATCTGTGCACAGCAACTACCAGCATCAATGTATTCAGCTTCAGCTGTAGAAGTGGAAACTGAATTTTGCTTTTTACTGAACCAGGACACTAGGTTGTTCCCTAAAAATTGACAGGTTCCTGTTGTACTTTTCTATCAATTTTATAACCTGCATTATAACGACTCGTGTGTTTTTGAATTATTTAAATATGTGATTATTACGGAAATTATTAAATAAAATATGTGTATTGGTTTTAACCGCTCTGTGTTGGTTGATTATTATATAGGTGTAATTTATAATATATCGGGTTGTTCGTGTGATTAATTATGGAATCGTATTGGATTATTTTCATTTTTAAAAGTGGATTTGGTGCAAATTTATTTGCATAAATATTGGGAATGTTTCAAAAAAAATTATTTTTATGATTTTATAATTACAATAATTATTTTTAGGATTTTATAAAATTGAGAAATCAATATTTTAATAATTATTTATCTTTAAATGATTTTCTGAATGCTTTTATTTGTAAAATCCATATTTAATTCTAAAATTCTTCAAAAATTATGAAACTCATATTTATTTAAGTTTGGAATATTCCGAGAATTTTAAAATTATTTTGGAAATTTTCGGGATTAATTTCACGCGCTCGTTGTTTCGCTTCATTGATAAAAGCGGACATAAAGTGCATTTTAAAAATCATTTTAAAAATTTCAAAATTCATGTTTTTATTAACTTCAGGATATTTGTAATATTTTAAGATTATTTTCATGATTTTCTGAATCTGTTTTAAGTACACCTCGGTTCGTTAAATGAGAAATACGGGTATAAATTGCGTTTCAGAAATTATTTTAAAATTATGGAATTTATGTTTTTATAAACTTCGGGATACTTATGATATTTTAAAAATATTTTCGTAATTTTCGGGGGCTGTTTTAAAAGCACCCCGTTCCGTTAATTTCGAATTTCGGGATAAACCGAGTCTCAGAATTTTAGTAATTATTCAATAATATGTGTTTGAATAATAAATATTGTACTATAACCTGTACTACCAGATGTACTACAACGATTAGTACAGCAAAAAAAAAGAGAAAAGATAAAAATGCAAAAATAAACAGGAACAAGAGAACTCTGTCTCTCCCTTTATTCTCCTTAGTCCCTTCGGTTTCACCCTTTTTGCCGGATTTCTCATCCCCTGAGTGCGTACACACGCGTGTGTCGCGTGCCTGGTGATTCCCTGTGTTCTTTCTGATTTGCTGCCTATGGGTTTTCCGGCCGCCGCCGGATTACTTCCGGTCGGGTGGTCTGCGAAGTTGTGCGCGAGTGTAGTGGTGTGTGTCTTGTTGGTGTTGCCGCCCTATTCTTTCTTTTTCCGGTGATTACCTTTGTTCCACCTGCTTGTTCTTTGTTTATCTCCGACTGTGGGCTGTCTGCGGTTGTTGGCGCGTGATACGCGTGTATCGTGCTGTGTTAATTGATTGTTCATTTATTTATTAACTGAACTTTTGATTTTTCTGCAAATCGTTTGATTAGCAATTCATGAAAGAAAATAATTGTTGTGCATAATTATAGAATTTAATCGATGAAATTCGTGAATGATGTCCGATGTAATTGGAAACCCATGAATTTTATCACCGTCGGCGATGAGCTTCAGTGAGCCAACGGTGGACGGTGATGAATTTATTCTGAGTCCCAATACGAATAAAAATATAAAATGCGATAAGAGTAATAGTTAAATAATATCGGTGATTGGGATTCGTGCAATTGGATTGTGATTTGGATTGTCATTGTAGTTGTTGTGAATTGATTTGACGTCGATATTGTGTTCGACGGGTAGCCCAATAAACAAAGGAGGCGCTGCCCCATTTCCGGGAAAATCGAACTACGGAAATACGGGAACGTATCCGAGGATTATCGGGACGTCGAGCGAGTATAAGTAAATACATATACGTATGTTTATACATAACCTGATTGTATGATGTGTTGTATGTTTTGACCAAAACACAGTAACCCTAATTTCGTAAAATGACGAGTATACGTATTTTCTGAAAATGAACACTGGATCGATTTCGAGAATATGAACCCTAATTGTTTTCTGTGTTATTCTAATATGAATAATTACGAGTTGGGTTTGAATATCGTTGGGTAAGAATTAGTATCGAGCACATGTCAAGCATACCTAGACGTCTAACGTAGGGCATTTCGACCCTGTAGGTTATGATCGAGAACCTGAAAGTGGACGATGGACTAAAGATAACCTAGTGGTCAATTGACGAGTTCAGTAGAATTTCAACAGAGAGACCTGGGTGTCAAAGTCGAATCCAATGAGATCTAGTGGTTGGACGTTAGAACCTGAGCAACAGAGTCGACTCAGAGTTGATTAGTAATAGCTGTAAAGCCTTGTAAGGCAAGTACTTCTGAACTTTTCTTCAAGATATATTGCAAATATATTTTTGAACTGTTTCATAACATGTCGCTACTATTCAAAATAACCCATGTTTTATATAGCAAGTGCTGTAAACAATTTATCCTTGAACCCTGATCTTTCTTGATCTTGAGCCATAAGCCTTATTCTTTGTAAAATCATCCTTTGGTGATCCTCATATACAAACCACACAAATATGATACTACTTTCCAAATGTATCACTACCAAATACAAAATACTGAAATAAAATTGTTTGAAAACACATAAACTTTTATACTTCAACCATTCTTTATAACATCAAAGAACTATACCTTGAAAAATTATTTCTGACCTAATACCGGATACTGGTACAAATTGAAAACCATTTCTTATACATACCCTGATATATCCTTGAGATATCCATGAGTTTCCTTAGGTTTTTATGCAAATGTTTAACCATCATTGTTTATGATCTTGTTTTATTGAATTATATGGTTATCATATGGAACTGCTTTAGGATTGGATAGTTTTTATATATGTGGACCAGATTCGTGGTCAGACCATACCAATGGTCAAGTTAGGCCAATGTGTGCCTTGGATCCAGTAATTAGAGTAGTGCTGTGTGCTTGCTTGGGGTTAGTGCGTGACTGATCAGCAGCCTAACCTTGGTTTTTAAAACTTAAAAATGAATATCCAATTCTAATGATGAGTTAAAAAGCAACTTAATTCCTTTGAATCATTTCAATTGATCATTGTTTAACCTCAGTTATCACTATTATGACTTGCTGAGCTAGTTAGCTCACCCTTGCGAATCTTTTATATATTTTACAGTTGAAAAGAATGTGGATGATAGTGAAGTTCCTCAGTCCAAAGTGCGGGCTAAGGTTCCAGGGAGTTGAATCAAGCTAGCAGAAGCTTCATGCGGTATAGAGATAGTCAGATTGTAAGAATGATTTTATTATCAATTGTAAGTTAAATTAGTTGGGATTTGGTACGTTGTAATAAAAGTTAAGGTTGTGGCTTGTTTTCATACTTTAACCTGTTGCGATCCGTGGTTTTGTGAAGCAGGGTCAATATAAATAATATTTCTTATACAGGTTGATATATTGTGTTTGCGTTGTGGACCCCAAACTTCTGACCCGGGTTTGGAGGGCGCCACAGGTTGGTATCAGAGGTACAGGTTATAAGTCACTGAAACAAGCCTAGATTGTCGGGATTGGGTAGAGGGTTAGGATTAGGAATAGGAAGTAGAAAGATAAGACATTGTGAGATTGAGTGCGATGGTATAGTATGTCTCCGGCATAGTTCGTATTGCGATTCGGGATTCTCAGCTTGTGACGTGATTTCCAGACAACGGCAATGGCAGATCCTGATTTCCTGATGTCATTCGATCGTTTAGAGCTTTCCGTTCGAGGATCGTTATCTTCTTTCAGATTGGATTTGTACCTTGTTCCTCCACCAGCATTAATGGTATTACCTTCTGTTATAACGATTGCACTTCTTCAAGCTATTCTACGCTACTTTTCTACCTCTTGATATGAGACTACCTATTCAAGAACCTCCATCTCTTTATTCTTGTTTCACTGGACATTCAGCTGTGAGTGTATCTCTTTAATCTACCCTAAATCCTATTCTATACCCCCAGTTTAGAACTTGTCCTATGACGCAATTGTACCTACAAGGATGGATTCGAGAGCTACAGTAATTGGTGAGTGCTTGAGTATAAATAGAGGTGAGACGAAGTTTAGAAAGGAGATTTAAGTGTTTCAGAGGATAGTTGTTATCAGGTTAAATGAAGCCCTTAGTGACTAAGCCACCCATGAATAAGTATGGGATGAACTAGATGAATTTTGAAGGAGTAAGAGAGAAAAGTATAAACCTGGGATTTTTGTGAAACTAAATGATGATGATATGATAACTGCGATATGTAAAGTAGTGATGTGATGCGATAGTTGTAAACTTTGTTCTATGAAATAGACTTGTGGACTATTGGATAGTCTGTTCTATTTAACTACTGTAACGATAATGTCGGGAGTATCACCAGTATGGGAGCTTTGATATGACACTACGAATAAGATAATGTGCGACAACAATTAAAGTTTCGTCGATTAAGGAAGGTAAGTGGACACGATGAAGGAGAAAAGGTAGATTGGAGTGAACAAACTTTTATGTGATTGTTTCTTTAATATGGTACCTCGTTATAGGTCGGAAGGACAACAACCAACTCATATAGTAAGGACAACCAAGTTTGTGATTTTTTAAACTTTTTAGACAAAATTTTCGAAAAAGATTTTCCTTTACAAATTTCTAAAAGCCTTTTTGAATAAAATGATTTTTAAACATTGGTTGTCGAGTTACTACTTGAGTTTCTTGTTTGTTAGGAAGCCTGGATTACCTGGAAAGATGCTGTTTCAGACCTAGTATTGCTAATTCCAAGAACGAGGTAACCTGCGATTATGAAGAAGTTGATTATTCCTAACAGTAAGGTGCAAGTATTGTTTGATAAAATTTACAGCATAATCAGCGTACGGAGTAACTATACATTTAATTACTAGGACTATCAGAGTTCGAAGAATTCATTGATTCAACAGAAGCCGGAGCGTGATCGAAAAGATTGAAAAGATTTCCAAACCTCTCTAAAAGAAGAATATTGTTAACAAAAGGATCGTTGTATCGTATGGTTCGTGGTTATTCTAAATTAAAAGAGGAAGCCCGAAGTTATCAGATAAGAACACCATTATGATCGAATTGTTAAAGTATTATACGTGTAGGTGCGACGTTACAGACGCGAGACTTGACAAGTAAGAATCTACCATAATGCTTAGTTGCGAAGACATTTTAGCATACTTCTAAAGTTGTTATATGATATAATTGGGAAATGATCGAGCAAGCTCGAAAGATGAATACAGGTGAAATGTGGATGGTGACCAACGGTATCATTCTCGTCCTCAACATTACAGCGTATATTCCTTTTTAATTCCTAAAAATGTATGAACTTCTTTTCTTAATTCTTTATGATGATATCAAAAAGAAAGATATTCCATTCCTTTCAAATTTATTGGCTTCCCTCAAATTTTGCTTTCTGATTGGGACAAACAGTGTTATGGTAAGACACTTTGTCAGAATGACGAAGAGTCGGGTGGGACGCCACCTAATCATGTGCTGTATGCCATATGGTATGAAAGACTGGCCATCTTAAGTACCAATATGGTTGTCTCATTCATATTCAAATCCTTGTTTCTTCTTTCTTTTCAACTCTAATTTTGTTGGACTTTGAATCCTTCTAGTCATTTCGTTATACTGTCGTTCTTTGCAAGAGGTTTTCAAGCAGAAATCAACGTATCCTTAATCAAGCGGACGGAGTTCCATCTAGCTCTTATGCATGGAAAGCAAACAAAGGCATATGACGAGAATTGCAAATCGCTAGCCCCAGTTAGGAATATACTAAGAACCAAGGGAATCTACTCCAAGGAGGAATACGTCTCCGAGAACGAGAAATTGCAATTTTTCTGTGAAATATATTATTCAGAATACGAATGTGGTGATGTGAATGATTATCGTGAATACTTTATGCGTTAAAGTATTGGAAGATATGAGAGAAACTTAATTGTTTATCTCTCAAGGTTTTATTGATAAGATTAGGATCAAAGGATT
The DNA here is from genome assembly GCF_009905375.1 of Apium graveolens. Classification (NCBI taxonomy): domain Eukaryota; kingdom Viridiplantae; phylum Streptophyta; class Magnoliopsida; order Apiales; family Apiaceae; genus Apium; species Apium graveolens. Next base: position 8,948,344 of record NC_133653.1, read on the forward strand.
AATAAGTTAAGAATGTGAAAGTGTTGAATAAGGGAGTACTAATGGTGAAATTGAGATTCCTGGCAATAAGTTGTGAAGAATTGATATCATGGAAAATAAGAGGTTTTGATATTATTCTAAGGAATGGATTAACTATTAAAGCGTGATGTCTAGGCAGACCGTCTTGATGAAAAGATAAATTCCGAGGATGTCAAATGAGAAGGTGATGAGGTTCAGAAGATGAAAGAAGGTAAAGAATTTTTTGATGATGATTATGGTAATCAAGATGTGAGCATTACGGTGAATATGAGATAAATAAAAGTCAGGAGTAAACAGAATGTGAAGATTTTATAGTTTCAAGATATATTTCCAGACGAATTAGCAAAAATTTTCTTCCCGATAAAGAAAAGAAGCTCGCGATTTACTTAGCGCTTGAGATGAAACTAATGACTACGGTCTTATCTAAAATGGCACCAGTTAGAACGAGGAAGTTAGCAAATCGGATGCAAGAAATGCTAGGAGAAGAAGCAATTAAACCCAGTGTATTCCATGAAGTGTACCAGTACTATTTGTTAATAAGAAAATGGAAGTATGAGATTATGCGTCAACTAAAGCCAGCTCAACAAATTTACTATCAAAAGCAAGTACATGTTACCTCGACCCAATGATTTGTTTGATCAAACGAAAGAAGCAAAGTACTTTTATGAGATTGATTTAAGACTTGGTATTTCACCAACTGAAGATTAAACCTATATCAAAGATAATTTTCAGAACTAAGTACTGTTCTCGTATCGTCAATTGGATTAACCAATATACCAGTAATATTTAAACTGGATGGACAGAACCTTTAAGGGATATCCGAGTAAGCTATAGTTGTGATACCTAAAGTCAACGAAGGACCATGCAAAGCATTTAATGATAACTGGGAAGTTGGAGAAGAAAGAAGTTGTATGAAATATAGTTCTTAGCATAAATAGTCAATGTAGAAAAGATCAAAAGAGATTCAGCAGAAGTTAAAGTTACTATGAATGAAAAGAGACCAGAAACACTCACAAAAGTAAGAAGTTTATATGAAGTAAAGAAGGGTAAAGAAAGTTTTACAGAGTTAAGTGAAAGAATGGTTACAACACCTATTTTATCATTTTAAAAGTATGAAGGAGGTGTGGTAGTGTATAGTAATGCTTCTCATTAGAAAATAGGATGTGTGTTGATGCAGCACAATAGAGTTATTGTATATGCATCCAGACAACCGAAACCTTATGAGCAGAAGTATCCTACCCATAATTTGGGATTAACAGTAATAATATTCATTTTGAAGGATTTGGGAAACATGATATGTATGGAGAAAGGTGTAAGATCTATACGGGCCATAAGAGATTGAAGTATGTGTTCACGAGGAAAAGCAAAGATAGAGGAAAGTAATAACGGACATAGAAACTATACCAGAGGAATTAACTATAGAATTCTGAAAGTTGGAATTGGAAGCTAAAGTTCATAATCCAAAAGGAAGAAGATGGATAGTGTAACTTTTCAGTTGAAGTTGTGAAGGGAAAAATAAGATGTCAAGAGAAAATAATGGATCACGATGTTAGTAGTTAGAAAACGGAAATTTATACGCCCAGGAAAAATGATCACGATATCTCCAGATTTTCTTCCAGCACTTGGATGCTACAAGCAGAAGAATTAAGAAATGAGATCCCACAGGGAATTCACAATATTAAGTATTTAAGTTATTGAAGAGATGTCAAGATATATGGAAATTTAAAGAAAAATAGTGATAACCAAGTATAAAAAGGAAATTTTAAGATAGATCAGGAGGTGTTGGACAGGTCAAAGAGTTAAAAACGAAATATTGGAACGCCTAGTGGATAAAGCAGATCCAGGAAGTGACTTTACAAGAGGCGAATCGTGAAGTGAGAGTTTAACAAAACAACGAATAAGAATAAGTGACCCCTATAAAGAATTAATTTCCTACGAGACCTAATTCAAGCAATCTATTATATCTCGAGGAATAACTTAAGATCCAACCTAAGAAAATTTCATAGATTACGATTAAGGTGAGTTAAGAGCATTGCGAGCTCGGGTGATATTATGTGAAATGACGAGTGCATCAGGTGATTATAAGGAATTAAGGAACGTGGTGTATAAGGAGTGCTTGGATAAGCAAACTGTATTTATTGATAACATCCTCAGCTACTCAAAGAATAAGAAAGTCTGTGTGGAATGCCCAATAATTTCTCTCCAAGGATCAGAAGGAAAGTAACTATGCGTTGAGTCTTCAAGAATGAAATTTTGACTAGGGTTAACAAGAGATTCTGAATTAATCCATTACCAACTACCTAAGTAAAACTGTATGGTAACAGATGCATTATGCCGACAGAGAAGATTGGATGTAATTAAGACCACCGAGGAGCTAATAGACGAATTGGAAAGAGTGGAATCTGGAGTTTAAATACTTAAAGGTGATAATACGTGAATATATGAGACTACTTTTCAGCCTTAATTGATGAAAAAGAATAAGAGATGCTTAAACGTTTAGAAACCAAGTTAAAAACGAGCACCGTCTAACATCCTTATGTGGAGAGTCAAAGTACGGAAATGATTTAGGAAATGTACGATATGTTGAGAGGTGAAGTTTTAAGGAAACACTGGAATGATCATTTATCAGCAATGTCAGTTTTGGAATGCCCCTGTATCAAGCTTCGTGTGAACGCAAGTGTAGGTTCCCATTTCTATTAAAATAAAGTGGGAGAAAGAAAGTTGTTAAATCCTAAGTTAAATCGGCACGCCAAGAGCGTAGTGCTATTAGTTGATGTAATATCCAGGATATATCGTGTAATTATTTTTGCTATTATATAATTATTATGTGTGTTCAGTATCTATTCTGTGAGCTAATTGTTAAGTGTTATCTGTACTTGAATATTCAAAAATAATATTAATTGAGTATTTTAATTTTTATATGTCCAAAATAAAATATAGATAATTGTCATATCTTCCTAATTATTTTTATGTTGGTTTATGGATTTATAAGAATCATATGAAATTTCTAAAATCTTTTTCCGGGTAATTAAAATCTGTTTTATAAAAACGGGAACCAACCGACGTCAACCGTTGTTACGTTTTTGGAACCCGAAACTCTTTCGAGAACTCCTTCCTAACCTAATTGTAATATTTCGAGCATATTCCATGTTTCGACTTTTTAGATCCGGCTCACGGTTTGTCCTGCGCGGGTCCCGGCGCAACATTTTCGATACAATATTCGTTTCGGTAAATCAATAAAACCCGTATTTTCGATAAACGGGAGCTTTTTATTAAACTATCCCAATTATCACTTCGTAATACGTGTAACCAGGCGCTGAGACCAAGACCGCAGTACAAATTGTACTGATTTGGATAATTATCCCAAAAACCGATACCGTTTGGATCAGTTTTTACAAATAAACGTACCGTTTTATATCGGGAATGATCCAACGGGATACTAATTTTCAGTAATTATTAATAGCCTTTTACCGTATTTTATTTCGTATCAAAATCATTTGTAGACAGATAATTATATAATTTTCAGAGAAAAGCCCTAATTACATAAATTGTTCTAAGAATCAAACAGCAAAACGAAGGCGTTACCGATCTCTGTTTTCAAAGCTTGAGTAACCAAAACGAAGGATTTGAGGTGTTCTATCAGATTCCGAGCTTTGTTTCACTGCAGAAATCAAGGTTATTTTTCTAAAAATTTATTTATTTTCGAATTTATTTTATTAAAAATATGAATTTTTGTTCGGATGATTGTTTGTATGATTTGATGATTGCATGTTGTAGAGCTTGTTTTCCTGATGATTTTCATATGTCATACGTCTGATTTGGAGTTCAATAACATGCTCAAAAGTGGGTTTAATTTTCGAATTTCAAAATTAGGGTTTATAACCCGTATGATTGTTCTTAATTAAAATTTGGGGGTTTCTTATTCTGTGATAGATTGATGTTGTGTTATAGTGGGTTGTGTTCTCTGTGAAATTTGCAATCTAGTCGTATAAGTTTCATGAACCAACGAGGTCTGTAGAGAAGGGAGTTGTGTTTTGAAGTTTTCCGATGTTCGCCGGAAACTGGAAAACTTCACGGCCAAATTCCGGCCAACTCAGGGATTGTTAGGTTGTTTTGATTGCATGATTGTATTCCTGGTAATTTGTAGATGTGATCTGGAGCTTGTGGTAAGGTGAGGAGGTCGGAATCGTGTTCTCCGGCGAACCCGACTGTCTTCCGGCGACGGGGTGTAAAATTGCAGTTTGATCCCTGGACTTTTGGGGACGATACAGTTAGGTCCCTGAAGTTTCCAGACTTTGCAAATTTAGGATTCCTGTTTATAAAATGTTTAAAAATCATATTTCCTATTTATTTTTATTATAAAAATTCATTTTTAATTTCTGAAAATTCTAAAAATTATTATTTTAATTCTGAAAATTATTTTTAATTCACAAATAAATCTAAATTAATTAGTTAATTAATTTCAGTTAATTTATAATTGATTAGTTGGTCAATTAATTCGAAAATTAATTGATTAATTGATTTAATTAATTATTAATTGATTTAAATTAGTTATTTAATTAGATTTAATTATATAAAAATGATTTAAAAATTCTGAAAAATAGTTTCGAGCTTTAAAATATTATTCTAAATTATTTCCAAGGCTCGATAATTATTCTAAAATTATTTCGGAGCCAGAATGGGCCAACCGAACCCTGTTTATTAACCCGAAATTGATCCAACGACCCGTTTTAATTCCGAAAAATGTTTTAAAAATCATTTTAAATACCAGAAAGCCTATTTATGACCCGAGACTTCTTTATAAATAATATATCATTGATTACGTGATGTATTATGTGCTACATGTGACTTGTTAATTGACTATCGGTCTATATATTCGGTGTTTACTTGATTATTGCATAACTTTCAATCCGTCAATCGGATTTGGGTAAAACGAAGGGTAGATAGAAGTATATGTTGAATAGAATTCCATGAGTAAATTATTGATAGATGCTTATGATATGTGAGCAGAAGAGGCAAGACGTAGGAAAGGGAAACAGGTAGTTGAGGAGTAAAACAGTTGTGATTGGAAGCGAGTGCAGTGTAGTAAGCTAATACCAGGCTAGTGTTCTGAACTTTCTCGTGATATTGTAGTACTTGATAATCCCGTGATATTGCAAGTGCTTTGAAGCACAGAAACCTAATTCCTGATTTCAGTTATTATCCTTGAGCCATGAATCATATTCTTTCTAATCCATTGATTATTGTATACCCAAACAAGAACCACAAATCTACGATACTACTCTACAAATACATACAAACTAAATACCAAACACTGAAATGAACTATTATATACTCAACCCATGGTATCTTATACTTTGAAAGACTGAATCCTTGAAACCTTGAAACATTGATTCCTTTGTTATCCAATTCTTTCATTACCCAGCATCCAAGTTTTTAAATTGCCTTATTGATCCTTACAAGGATTGAAACCCTTTCATTGTTAAACATTTATTGTTGTTAATGATTTCGGTTATTGTTTATTATTGCATATTCTGTTATTATGTTAGAATTGGATTGTTTTTATAAAATTGTGGACCAGATTCGTGGTCAGACCATATAATGGTCAAGTTAGGCCAATGTGTGCCTTGGATCCAGTAGTTAGAGCAATGCTGTGTGCCTTGCTCGGGGTTAGTGCGTGACTGATCAGCAGCCTAACCTTGGTTTTCAAATTAAAAGTATAATATCCAATTCTAAATCATAATCCATTGTTCACTTGATATCATAAACATATTCACCTGATGATCATTATTCTCAGTTTTTTCATTGTGACTTGCTGAGCTAGTTAGCTCATTCGTGCGATGTTGTTTATATTCTTTCCAGTTAAAAAGGAACCAGTTGGTAAAGAGGATCCCCAGTCCAGCGCGAGAGCTAGGGGTTCAGGTTGAGAAAGCTGAGCTAGTAGGCTTCTTTTGGAATAATTTAAGTTTGTAAAAGTTGTAATAATGTTTAATACTCAGTTTAAATTTGAAATAGTTGGGATTTGAACGGTTTGTAATATATTAGTGTGTTTGGCTTGTGTGCATACTTTAACCTGTTGCGGTACGTGGTGATTGGTAAGTAGGGTCATTGTATATATTATTATTATCTTTATTATTGTTATAAGCAGGTTATAATTAAGGTGTGTCTGTGGACCCCAAACTTCTGACCCGGGTTTGGAGGGTGCCACAGGTTTGGTATCAGAGCTACAGGTTATAAGTCACTGACACAAGCCTAGATTGACGGGAATGGGTAGAGGGATAGGATTAGAAGTAAGGTATAGGATGATAGAACGTCGAGAGGTTGAGTGTTATGGTATAACCGGTATTAGTATAGTTTGCGTCGTGGTACGAGATTCTTATATTACGATATGATTTTAGATAGCAGAGATGGCCGACTCTTTTATTCCCGTATTAGCTGATCACTCAGAGCCTTCAGTTGGAGCACCAGCATCGGATCCACGTCCTGTTATTCCACCAGCATTGGCTATTCTACCTCCACCGGTGTTGCAGCCCGTACCATTGCAGGCTATTCCACCTCCAGGCATGAGGCCACCTGTTAGAGGACCCCCACCTGCTAATTCAAGCTTTACTAGTCATTCAGTCACAGGAGTTCCTTTCCAGTTCTCTTCCTATCCTGTCCCATATCATCAGTTTGAGGCTTGCCTTATGGAGCAGCGATTCCTACAGAGTCAGATCCAGGAGTTATTGCATATCATGTGTACCAGAGAGATGGGGCTACACATGATATGCAATAACTCCTGTTTCGTAGAGCAGCTGATTTTCGTAGAGTAGCTGCTGTGAGGATTGATGAGGCTACACATGAGGACATCACCCCTGATTTTCTAGTGGAGTGGGCTAAGTGGGTTCTAGAGGAGCTTGAGGAAATAGGAGGTCCAGATTTGCCATGAGCCAGAGATTTTGAGATGAAGATGCTGAGCAGTGTTGTTATGGTTATGTAGTATGGATAGTAGTGTGTAGTGTGTATTAGACTTTTGAGTTGTATTTATAGACTAACGATGCTGACTAGTGAGTAGGTTGTTGTACCCTTTTTGCTTTTACTTTCGAAGCGTCTTTACGCTTGTACTACCTAAAACTTTTGATCTATATATCAGTACCTTTTCCTTTCCAACACTGTCATTTGTTTTATTGCACCTGTTTTACTTTACCTTATTTATTGCACCAGTATATCCTGTGATACCATGTACCCTGTTTTCCATAACTGTTTATATTCTGTAAAGAAGCATGCAATTTACTTAGTTACAACTGTTTTCAAAAAAGAGATATTTCTATTTCATAAAACTTTTTTTTATACAAAGATTTGATTCAAAAGCTAAATAAATTGATTGATTCTTTACAGAAAATGCCTCCCAGAAGAAATACCCGCACCAACACCCAGAATGAAGAAACCAACAACAACAACAATAACAACCAAATGATATAAACCAGAATGTGAACCCAGGACCCATGGACCCAACAATAGCCCAGATTCTTCAAATCTTGGCCCAACAAACAGTTCACCTGGCACAACAACAGCAGAGACAGACCAATCCCCAGGTAACTTTCAAAACTTTTCAGGCAGTAAACCCACCAGAATTCAAGGGTTCCTTAGAGCCAATTGAAGCAAATGTGTGGTTAAAGGAAATAGAGAAGGCTTTTGCCTTGGTAAAAGTGAAAGAGGAGCAGAAGGTTGAATTTGCAAGTTACTATCTGAAGAATGAGGCCACCTATTAGTGGGAAATGGTGAAAACATTGGAAAGTACAGATGTTATTACTTGGGAAAGGTTTAACGAGTTGTTTTTAGAAAAGTATTTTCCTCAGTTTGTTCAGGATCAAATGGAGCTGAAGTTTTTAGAATTAAAGCAAGGGAACATGTCGGTAACAGATTATGAGGGGAAGTTTGAGGAATTGTCAAGGTATGTGCCGTCGTATGTTGATACTGATAGAAAGAAAGCTAAGAGATTCCAGCAAGGCTTGAAGCCATGGATCAGAGGGAAGGTAGCTATTTTTGAATTGGATACCTATGCCGGGGTTGTACAGAAAGCTATGATCGCAGAGACAGAGAGTGAGATGTTCCAGAAAGAAAAGGAAAGCAAGAAAAGGAAAGTTGAGGGAAGTGAGGGTCAGTCACAAATAGGGAAGTTTCCAAATTTTAAGAAGGGCAAGTTTCAGCCAGGGAGCAATTTTAATTTCAGGAGACAAAATGTAGGAGACGGAGGCCAGGGCAATCATTCAGCTAATGTGAATCAGCCGAATCAGTTGAGATTAACTTTTCCAGATTGTCAAGTATGTGGAAAGAAGCATGGAGGAGTTTGTAACAAGTTGAATGTGGTATATTTTAAATGCAACCAGAAAGGGCACTACTCGAGGGAGTGCCGAAATCAGCCAGCAAGAGAGCCAGCGAATAAGGATCAACTTATCCGGAATCCAGCAATGAAGGTTCCAGCCATTGGATTTACATGCTTTAAATGTGGAAAGCCAGGACATATGGCCAGGGATTGCAAGACACCAGCCCCAGTCAGTAATGCATTAAGGATTATGGGATCTACCCCAACAGTGAATGAGACTTCGAGGGCTAGAGTTTTTGACATGTCGGTAAAGGATGCGATCCAGGATATGGATGTCGTGGCAGGTACGCTTAATGTGAACTCTTTATGTGCCAAAGTGTTAATAGATTCGGGAGCAACTCGATCGTTTGTTTCACAAGATTTTGTTAGTAAGTTAAATTGTCCAGTTGGGTATTTAAATGAAATAATGACTGTGGAATTAGCAAATCAAGAATGTGTAACTGTTAATCAAGTTTATGGGAATTGTGAGATTGAGATATCTGGTAGTAAGTTTTGTGTATATTTGATACCATTTAAGTTAAGAGAATTTGACGTTATATTAGGAATGGATTGGTTATCTAAGCATGATGCTCAGATAGATTGTCGAAATAAGAAAGTAATGGTGAAAACGCCAGACGAAAGAATAGTAACGTTTAAGGGACAGAAGCAGGTAAAGAAGTTCTTAACGATGATTCAAGCCAAGAAGTTACTACGACAAGGATGTGAGCATTTCATAGCATATGTGATCGACAGAAGTCAGAAGCCAGCAAAACTTGAAGATATTCCAGTTGTAAATGAATTTCTAGATGTATTTCCCGACGAGTTACCAGGACTTCCTCCAGATAGAGAAATTGAATTTGCAATTGATTTAGCACCTAGAACCGAACCAGTATCCAAGGCCCCGTATAGAATGGCGCCCGTTGAGATGAAAGAGTTAGCAAAACAATTGCAAGAGCTGTTAGAGAAAGGAGTAAATAGACCCAGCGTATCCCCGTGGGGTGCACTGGTATTATTTGTTAAGAAAAAAGATGGAAGCATGAGACTGTGCACCGACTATAGGGAGCTCAATAAGTTGACGATCAAGAATAAGTATCCGTTACCCAGAATTGATGATTTGTTTGACCAATTGAAGGGAGCCAAGTATTTCTCCAAAATTGATTTAAGATCGGGATATCATCAACTAAAGATCAAACCAGAAGATATACCAAAGACAGCTTTCAGAACAAGGTATGGGCATTACGAGTTTTTAGTGATGTCTTTTGGATTGACCAACGCCCCAGCAGCGTTTATGGACCTGATGAACAGAATTTTCAAAGAATATTTGGACAAGTTCGTTATAGTATTTATAGACGATATTTTGATCTATTCAAAGACGGAGGAGGATCATGCGGAATATTTAAGGACAACTTTGGAGATTTTAAGGAAAAAGAAGTTATATGCTAAATTGTCGAAGTGTGAGTTTTGGCTACAGGAAGTTCAGTTCTTAGGACACATAGTCAGTAACGAAGGGATCAAAGTGGACCCGGCAAAGATCGAGGCAATTACGAATTGGGAAAGACCAAGAACACCCACTGAGGTAAGAAGTTTCTTGGGATTGGCAGGATATTATCGATGATTCGTTCAGAATTTCTCAAGAATTGCAACACCATTGACAAAGCTTACACGAAAGAATGAAAAGTTTATATGGAATTGTTAGGTCACACTTTCACTGTAGAGGGGGTGAATACAGTGTTTATCACAATCAAATCGAACTTCAAGAACTTATGTAACAGAAAACAAACTTTATTTAAACAATAAACTCTGTTACAATCTGGAACTGTTATCTCTCAGTGATGAACAAAATATCACGAGAGCTGCTAGAGTTATACTAAATAATATTCTCGATAATGATAACACATATAGTGTAAACTCTATTTCTGTGTTTATATACTACACAGTTACAAGATATTCGCTAATTGATATGGAATATAATTCTGCTTCCTAAAATATATCAATCAGATATCTTCTATTCCAAGTATTCCATTCTTCACGGAATTCCTTCTTCATGCATATCTCTTCTTATGTTTATCTTGATCTTCTTAACTTTAATCAGCTACTGTCCTTATCTGATCGTCCTTCAGCACTTAAGTTCTGATATCTATCTCCTGATAACATAAGTACTGATATCCCTTAAGTTCTGACTTCCAGTATAAGTACTGATCAGTTAAGTACTGATTTGTTCTGTTCAAATAAGATCTGAAATCTAAACATAAAACATATTAGCCATGACATTATCAAATATATCTAACAATCTCCCCCAACTTGTAAATTAACAAAATATACAAGTTTAACAGATATTTGATGATGTCAAAAACATTAAGTACAAATGCATGAGAAATAGACAAGATAACTACAACTTACAGTCCTTCAAGTTTTTACCAATTCAACTTCTGATAACAACTTCAATCTGTATAAATATCAGAATTTAAGCAGTTGTAGATCTTCGACTTGGCTTCATCATTTTCTGATCTCTCTGATGTCAGGAGTTGTTCTGAGATAATTCTTCAACAAACATTTCTCAGCATATCTGAGTTCATCAATCATTCTCCGTTTGACATCTTTAAGCTCTGCAGTATCTTCACCAGCTTGAAATATTGCAGCTCTGAGATCATTAATCTTTGCTTTTCTCAACTCCCGATCTAGTCTTATGACATAAGCTTTATTAGACTCTAGATTGAATTCAAGCCCCTTAATACCAAGATATGTTCTGATCTGTGCAGTATTAGGCTTCATATCAACAATATCACCATTGTGATTTCTGTACTTTGGAACATATCTGCTGTCAGACTTAACAGAATAAAGTCTTTTCTGTCTCTGAATCTGTTCCTTTAAGTAGTTTGCAGCAGTCTCTGTTATTCTGTCATCCACTTGAAGTAAAAACAATACATGCTCCAATTCTTCAAAATACTTCAACGGAATGGCATTTTGTCTTATATGATAAACCCTACCATCTGTCATGAAATACAACATGATGTATTCTTTCAAGTAGGTATGGTAAACCATCTGTACAGATTCTAGTTGATTCAATCTTTCAGGAGTTGCTCCAATACCTGGTTCACACAAGGAAGTTGGATCATCAGTAGTGTTGTGTACTCTTCTTTCATCAGCACTTCCCAATCCAGTTTTATCTCTAGCTTCCTTTCCAGTAACTACTCTTGCTTCAAAACCACTTGAAGTAGTCTTCAAAGATTGAGTCTGTTTTGCTTTAGTGAATCCTGGTAGGAGTGTTTTAGATTTATTTTCTGATATCAAGTTAACTTGAGCATTGTCAGAGGTTACTTGCTTCTTCTGAATATCAGAACTTACAATTTCTTGATTCTGAACAACTTGAGCCATGTCAGAGGTTGTTTTAAGAACTTTTCTTGAAGTCAGAGCAAGATTATCTTTTCCATCAGTAATTTCTTCTTCCTCAGGAGGTACATAAGGCTTGATAGGTTCACCAACCTTTTCTTTATCCTTGGATCTTGGATCTATCTGTGGTTGTGATCTAGCCAAAGTTTCTTCAGTATGTATCCTTTCTTTGATCACAATGCCTTTAGGTTTTGGAAGTAACTTTTTACCAGAAGCTTCAGATTTAGATGTGACTTTCTCTGATTTAAGTCTGGCTTCTTCTTCCTTTAAACTTTCCAAGTCCATCCCTGGATTTTCTTGAAGAAATAACTGTCTTGACATTTCCTCATCAAGATCTAGAAGTTCATCAGAACTTATCCTTTTACCAGCAGCAGAACTTATTCTTTTCCCAGTATCAGAACTTGTTCTGTGACTAGCTTGTCTTGATGTAAACCTTCTACCTTGACTATGACCACTACCCATTCCAGAATTTCCTTGGTCATCTTTTCCATCATCCTTTCCTTGCAGTGACTTGTTGGTTTTGCATTTGGACTTAATTACCTTCTCCCCCTTTTTGGCATCAGCAGGTAATAAAAGAGAGATAAGTAGTTCCACTGAGGTCTGGATTTCAGTAAGTTGCGATTGCTGAGAAGCTTGATTTGTCAGAATTTGATCAATCTGAGCTTGTTGCTTCTCTTGAGTTTTCTCAATATAAGCAACCCTGTCAATGGTAGGTTGGAAGAACTTTTTCTTATCAAGTTTCCAAACTTGTTCCTGTTTAATAAAGTTCTCCTGAATCTTGTGTAGCTCTGCATGAGTATTGGAATGAAGACCTTGTAGATGTTTAGTACTCAATGCAGTGACTCTAAGCTGGGTTTTAAAATCATCAGAATTTAACATTTCATCAGCTTTAGTCAAGTGCTCAGCAAGATGTAAAGCATTTGGAACACATGAAACTGAGTTCCATTCCTTAGTCCACTCCTGACCTGCAGGAGTTTCACTCCAAGGTACTGGTGCATCCCTGATAACAAACTCCTTTAGCAGTTCAGACTTAGGAAGAGTCAATGGAGGAGTATGTCCTGAAGGACCTGCTGCATCAGCATCTACAGTTGTAGCAGCTTCACCAGTATCTCCAACATTTGCAGCATCAGAACTTAAAGAATCAGTATCTTCTGATAAGACAACTGTGTGAGTAGCAATGGAGGCTTCAACATCCTCTAATTGCTGATCGGATACTAGGTTCTGATCAACAGCCATATCCTGATGCTCACCTAAAATCTGATCATCATCTTGATGCAGAGAAGGTGATAGTGATAACTCAGAAGTTTGAACAGCATCAGTAACAGGTGTTGTGGAAGGATTATTTGTTGTTGGAGCTTCTAACAAAAGTATTTCAGGCACAACCAAGTTCTGAATATCAATTTCAGCACTTGTGCCTGGATCAACAAGAGATATAGAAGGTGAATTAGCCTTGTCAGATTCAGGTTCCTGAGATTGAGTTGACGGAGAAGAAGTGACTGGAGCAAATTCCTTGTCTTGCGAGATCAGAGATTCCTGATCCCCTTCCTTAGTTGCTTCCTCCTCATCATCTGAAACTGGCCTCTGTGCCCTCTGTTTCTTGTACTTCCTTGTTGATGTGGATTCCTTGGGAGTTGCAGGAACCGTCATACGTCTAAGCCTCTTGAGAAGCCTAGAACCCCCAATTGCAGAATCCTTCTGAGAAGTTGCCTTCTCAGCTTCATATATCATAGGTTCGGAAGATGGAATCTGATCCTCAGAATCTGATTCATCTCTCAAAGTAATCCTCCGCTTCTTCTGAAATGTTTGAGGAACAGTCTTTGTTCTCTTTGGCTTAGAGGATGTAGGCTTCACAGTAGATGCTGAAGAAGAAGGTTGAGCATTCTGTGAAGTGGAGAGATAGGATTTGAGATAAGTTCTGAGGGTAGGTTGAGTAGAATGAGAGGTAGGGACTGAGGTTGATGGATTTTGGTTATGGTGAGTTGGTTGAACATTTGAGTAAACAGATTTGTAAGTAGCTGGATCAGCATTTACCAGAATCTGTTTCACAGACTGAGGAATCTGTAATTGTCTCACCAGTGATTTCTTTGTGTCAGCATTTATCAGGTCGTTAAAGTACCTTTTTGCAACCTTAAAAGGTGGGGTTTGAGTGCTGACTAACTGGGGTTCAGCAGTACAATACGTATAAATAAGTTGACAGAATCTAGCAAAATAAACAACATCTCGATCCTCTGTCATCCTATCCCCAATAAAACCAATTATTCCAGTTGCAAAATCAAAATGAGTTTGATGGATAATAGCATACCCGATGTGCTGACTTAGAATTGGGATGGCATCAAAATTTGAACACTTGTTGCCAAAGGCCTTGGTGATGCAATCGAAGAAGAAACTCCATTCTCTTCTGATATTAGCCCGTTTCAATTGTCCAAGTTTTGTCAGACTCTTTTCATATCCTAATTCAGCCATTAACTCCCGAAGGGCTGAGTCCTCTGGAATTGAGAAAGTACAATCCTCTGGAAGATGTAAAGCCCTGCGTACTGTACCAGGAGTGACTACAAAAGATGAATCACCCACTTGGAAAATAATACTGGGAGTTCCACGGTTACCACCATCATCAAAAACGCCAGTCCTCCAGAACCTCAGAACTTGTTGACTTGAAAAGAATTCAGGCTGAGTTAAGGCGTACCCAACCTCACTATGTGCAAGAAGATCTTGCACAAAATGCAATTCAGATGGAGCTTCAGTATGATCAAGAATTGCAGCATAGTTGTTTGGAACGAACTTTGCTCCATCAATGATTAAATCCTTTGGTGCCATGTGAAAAAAAAATATTGAAATTCAAGTATGCCTGTTAGGTGTTTGAGATAATATCTGTATGAAAACAACGGAAATAGTAAAGTGAAAGAGAGTAAAAGTAAGAAGAGAGATAGAAGATGAAGAAATTAAAAAGATTAAAGAAATCTTCTCTCTGCTGTACTTATAAAAAAAATGTTACCGTTGGACACCTGTCAGACATGCAGTAATAACGGATAGTTACTGGGCTCGAGAAAACAGTAATCATGACTTACCCATTTGCCGAGTTTCAAGAAGAAAAAAAACTGTTCCTTTTATCAAGGGAAACAATTCAAATTTTAACCCGTTATCACTGATTGGATTGTTTTTCACTGCAACATTAATATTCTGAAAATGAATCATGTTAAAAATGACCGAGATAATTTCTATGAATAAGTGCTGACGGAGAATCAGAACTTAAACAAAATTTAAATGGTCATCAGAATATCAATCAGGATTTATCAACACAAGATAAAATAACTCAGAGACAAAATCTTGAAGTAAAGACAGTTTTCATTAATATATCAAGTCAATACATATATGAAATAGAAATTACATCAATACAAGATTTTCCCTAAGCTTCTAATCCTAACATCAACAGTTTTAGTCCTAGCTAAGAAGCCTGACAAAGCTGAGGATGAAGAAGAACAGGAAGAAGAAGAGATTAAGTCATCTTCCTCTTCCTATCTTCGACAAACAAGATAGCGAGTCGAATGATTCGCTCTTGCTGACGGATAGCTTCCCGCCTTTCCTCCTCCAGGCGCTCCAGATGGCGATGATAATCCATCTCGAAGAATAGAAGGTGAGCCAGCACCTCCTGTGGGACAGAGTCCCAGATCTCCTCAGGAATGGCTGTTATATGCCACTCCTGCCGCCACTCAGCACAACTGAGTTCCATTGTGAAGGTTTGTGTGTTCAAAAACATGTTGAATCGAACCATTTTGTTTTTGACAGAAGAAGGAGGATAAGTGTGTGAGAAGAATGTGATGGAAAGACTGATGTGAAGTGGGTGTATATATAGGCAAGAGAATGCCAAGAGACGCAAAGAAATTGAATGCTGACAGGTAGAAGTAATTCTACCTCGTCTCCCTAGACTTTGAAAAAGAATAACAGTCATTGGAAAAAGAATGTGCACATGTAACAAGAGTGAACTGTTCAAGGACGAGTGCCATTATGTTTTAACCATAGACTATTAATCTTCCACTTCAACATTTCGAAATTAATCTGAGACTGTTACCAAATTTTATTCACAGATAAGTCAAGTAAAGGGTTAGACTGAAAGATCAGAACTTAGACCTATACCAGAACTTAACAGTCATCAGAACATAATGTCTTAACTCGAACAAGGGATATCTATCTTAGTAAATACTCATACAAGTTCTTAGTTATGAACGTCAGAACTTAATCATCAGAACGTGGAACTAGAACTTGTCCTCAGAATTTGTGCAGAAGTGACACAATGACTGTTTATCTAAAATAACATAGACCACCACAGAAATTTCATCATTCATATGGAGTGATGTGTGTGTGCATTAAGCTAAATAACAGACAAAGAGTAAAGTCTGATCTACTTCAGTACATCTTAGAAATAAGTCATAATTAAAATTTTGCTAAAGAGCTGTCATTATCCTGAAACCTACTGATAAATGAGTTCATGCATGAGTCCACCTCTACTGTTTTTGTGCTAATTTTATGCATCTTTTGAAATTCTATTTTACAGAGGCTTCTCAGTGTAAGTGAGTCACGACTGTTTATTAGAATTTATGCTATTATCAGAGTATTTCTCCAGTAATCATAGAGTGTGAAAAGTCACCAAGAAAAATATTTTGCTTTTCTAATGCATATTTACTTAATACCAGCAATGCACTTGGGTCGTCCCATTCACATTTTTACTCTAGATCTCAAAGGAGTACCTGATATTATTCTTTGATTCTTTTTCTTTTTCTTTTGATAAGTGAGGTTTATCAGCACTTAGTACATTCAGCAGTTTTACTAGAATCAGAACTTAAACAGATGAGTAGCATTATTCTAATTTGTGACTTAGTAATAAGATATACAAAGTAAACTTAACTAAGCTCAGTTATCAGAATTTGCTTGTGTCATAAGATTTCCACAGAAATAATTACTTCTTTCATGGGATCATTTGTTTATTGAAGACTAGTAGGTCAGTATCTAGCACAGTTATCCTCATGGGATTAAATAGTTACTGAAACAGACATATCACTTATCAGAGTTTAGAAACATATATCAGACAACAGTCAGTACTTAAAGACATTTATCAATTAATGCACAGAATATACAAAGAGATTAATTCTGTAAATACTGATCATAAAGTCTGATGACATAGAACAAGTTTAAGCAGATTTAGAGAAAGAACCTGAAATCATTCCAAGTTCATTTACCAATTTTGAAAAGGTAGCTTCACACAGTGGTTTTGTGAAGATATCTGCTACTTGTTGATCTGTGGGAACAAAATGCAATTCCACTGTACCTTCATCCACATGTTCCCTGATGAAATGGTACCTGATGCTGATGTGCTTTGTCATAGAGTGTTGAACTGGATTACCTGTCATAGCAATAGCACTTTGATTATCACAGTAAATAGGGATTTTGAAATATGTTAACCCATAATCCAGTAACTGATTCTTCATCCAGAGAATCTGTGCACAGCAGCTTCCTGCAGCAATATACTCTGCTTCTGCAGTTGATGTGGAAATTGACTTTTGTTTCTTGCTATACCAAGAAACCAACCTGCCTCCAAGAAATTGGCAGCTTCCACTTGTGCTTTTCCTGTCAATTTTGCAACCTGCAAAATCTCTGTAATCAGTAATATCTACTGAATTACCAGTATCCTTATCCAGTTTTGTTGCAGTGGCCATGGGAGTGGATGCACTTGAACAGTCTTGCATTCCAAATTTCTTCAGCAAGTTTCTGGTATACTTAGATTGACAAATAAAAGTTCCTTCTTCAGTCTGCTTGACTTGAAGGCCCAGAAAATAACTAAGTTCTCCCATCATACTCATCTGATATCTTGACTGCATTAGGTTGGCAAACTTTTTGCAAAGTTTGTCATTTGGAGACCCAAAAATAATATCATCAACATAAATCTGGATCAGAAGTAAGTCCTTGCCATGATTGAGATAGAACAATGTTTTGTCAATAGTTCCTCTGTTGAATCCACTTTCCAGAAGAAACTGAGCTAAAGTCTCATACCATGCTCTTGGAGCTTGCTTAAGTCCATAAAGTGCTTTATCAAGCCTGTAGACATAATCTGGATGTTTGGAATCTACAAAGCCTGGAGGTTGTTCAACATATACTTCCTCTTCCAATTCTCCATTGAGAAAAGCACTTTTCACATCCATTTGAAAGACAGTAAACTTTTTGTGAGCAGCATAAGCCATGAATATCCTTATGGCTTCTAACCTAGCAACTGGAGCAAATGTTTCATCATAGTCAATTCCCTCCTGTTGAGAATATCCTTTTGCAACCAGCCTTGCCTTGTTCCTTACAATTATGCCATCACTGTCAGTTTTGTTTCTGAATACCCACTTTGTACCAACAACCGATCTATTCTTGGGTCTTGGCACTAAGGTCCAGACTTTGTTTCTTTCAAATTCATTCAACTCCTCCTGCATTGCTTGCACCCAATCAGCATCTTGAAGAGCTTCTTCCACTTTCTTTGGCTCAGACTGAGAGAGAAAAGAATTGTAAAGACATTCATTCGAAGTACCTGTTCTAGTTCTGACACCTGCCTCAGGATTTCCAATTATTAAATCAGGTGTATGTGATTTTGTCCACTTCCTTGCAGATGGAAGATTTTCTCTAGAACTGGATGCTCCCCCATGATTCATGCTGTCTTCGGTTTCATTTTCTGATGCTCCCCCTGAAACTATGCTCTCTGAGTTGGATCCTTCAGTATTTAGATTTTCAGCACTGTCAGCACTTGGCTTATCAGAACTTGACGAATCAGAATTTGAAGAGCCAGATGTATGTTCTGATGCTTCTTGAGATGTGATAATATCTTGAGTATGCTCCCCCTGCATTGGTGCATCTTCCTTTGACGTAGTCACCACAGTTTCAATAACATCAGAGTTTAATCCATCAGAATTTACAGTATCAGGACTTAGACTGTCAGGACTTGAGATATCAGAATATGAATCTTCATTTTCAAATCTCAGCTTATCATGATCAATGCAATCTTCAAGTCCAGTGATCTTCTTGTCATCAAAAGAGACATTGATAGATTCCATGACCACTTTTGTTCTCAAATTATAGACTCTGAAGGCTTTTGTAGAAAGTGGATATCCTACAAAGATTCCCTCATCAGCTTTTAGATCAAACTTGGATAGCTGTTCAGGATGAGTCTTGAGAACAAAACATTTACATCCAAATACATGAAAGTATATGAGATTTGGCTTCTTGTTCTTCACCATCTCATATGGTGTTTTTCCATGCTTGTTAATGAGTGTTGCATTTTGAGTAAAACAAGCAGTCTGCACAGCTTCAGCCCAGAAATAGGTTGGAAGCTTTGCTTCTTCAAGCATTGTTCGTGCAGCTTCAATTAGAGTTCTATTCTTCCTTTCAACAACTCCATTTTGCTGTGGAGTTCCAGGAGCAGAAAATTCTTGCTTTATTCCATGATTTTTGCAGAACTCTTCCATTATCAAATTCTTGAATTCAGTGCCATTATCACTCCTCAAAATTTTCACAGAATCTTTGATCAATTTATCCAGATGTTTGACATGATCAATCAGGATAGATGCAGTTTCACTTTTTGTGTGCAAGAAATACACCCATGTGTATCTGGTGAACTCATCTACTATGACCAACGCATATTTCTTCTTTGCAATAGACATGACATTCACTGGACCAAATAGATCAACATGAAGTAGATAATAAGGCTCAAGAATTGATGATTCAGTCTTGCTCTTGAATGAAGATTTTCTTTGTTTAGCCTTCTGACATGAGTCACAAAGACCATCAGGAACAAACACTGATTTTGGCAGTCCTCTCACAAGATCTTTCTTGATCAGTTCATTTATCTTGTTGAAGTTTAAATGAGAGAGTTTCTTGTGCCAATTCCAGCTTTCTTCAGTTGAGGCTCTACTCACTAAACAGATTGCAGAACCATCAGAACTTGTTGAAAGCTTAGCTTCATAAATGTTACCACGCCTGAATCCCTTCAGAACAATTTTTCCTTTAGATTTACTAACTATTTCACAATGTTCTGCAAAGAAATCAACATGATAACCTCTGTCACAGATTTGACTTATACTCAGTAAGTTGTGTTTAAGTCCTGAGACTAGAGCTACATCTTTAATGATGACATTCCCAAGATTGATATTGCCATATCCCAAAGTTTTTCCAATGTTGCCATCTCCATAAGAAACACTTGGGCCAGCTTTCTCCACAAAGTCTGATAGCAGGGCCTTATTTCCAGTCATGTGTCCTGAACATCCACTGTCCAGAACTAAAATATTTTTCCTGTTGCCCTGCAATCAAAAAGACCACTAATTATTAGTTTTAAGGACCCAGACTTGCTTGGATCCTTTGGCCTTTTTAGGTTTGTTAACATTTGCAGCGGATTTAACATCAGATTTTATGTTAACAGTTTTCTTATCAGAACTTATACTAGAAGGAACAACAGAAACTTTCTTTAAAGAAGGTTTTATTTGATAATAATCATAGTACAAACTATGATATTCCTTACAAGTATAAATGGAATGCCATAAACTACCACAATGAAAACAAGGATTTTGTGGTTTGTATCTAACAGACTGACTCTTAACTCCTGACTTTGTAGATAAGGAGTTAATATTCTTATTCTTCCTGCAAAAAGAAGCCAGATGGTTAGAACTTCCACAGTTATAACATGCTTTCCTAGGAGCATCAGGAATAGATTTATAGTTATTGCTTTTATTCACACCTTCCTTTCCATTCCTGTTTTTCCTAGGTGATTTTACCTTGTTTGCATTCTTAACATCTTTCAGCTTATGCTTAAGCTGCTTCTTTGTCATTAAGCCTATGTTAACTTCAGCTGTCTTTTCCTGTTTTAGTTTGTCAGAAGCTAATTCCTTTTTAACTTCTGATTTCTCAGTTTCGGATTTTTCAGTTACAAACTTAACAGGTTTTAACTTCGGCTTTTGCTTATCAACAGGCTTAATTTCTTCAGTTCCTTTTTCATTATTTTCTTCATAACCTAAGCCCTCTTTCCAGTTTCCACTGCTCAGCAAATTTTGAGTTGTTTTGCCAGAGTTAGTCCAAGTTCTGATAATCTCTCTCTCCTTTTCTAACTCAGTTTTTAGAGATTCATTCATTTTTAGCACTTCATCCCTAACATAAAAAGCATCATCTCTATCCTTCTGAGTTTGATGAAACATGACTACCTCTTTTTCTAAGAAATTGTTTCTTTTCTTAAAAGCAAGATTTTCAGAAGTTAATCTTTCACATGTTAAAGTTTGATCTCTATAACTAACAAACATGGTTTTAAGATATCTTCTCAACTCATTAATATCATCAGTATGAAAAGCATAAGTAGTCTGAGGTACCTTTGTTTCAGTAGTTTCAGAACTGCTCTCAGAACTTGATTTTTCAGCATTTGCCATCAATGCATAGTTCTCCTCACTTTCAGAGTCTGAGGTGTCTGTCCAGCTTTTCTGCTTTGTGACAAGAGCTTTGCCTTTGTCATTCTTGGTCTTCTTGCACTCAGGAGATATGTGGCCTTTCTCACCACAATTATAACATTTAACATTAGCATAATCTCCTTTGTCAGACTTTCCTCCTTTTCCTTCAGATCTTCTGAAATTCTTCTTATCAGGATTTATGCCTTTCCTGGAAAACTTCTTTCCCTTCCTGAACTTCCTGTATGCAATCTTTGTGATTCCTTTCACCATAAGAGCACACAGCTTCATCATCTCCTCATCAGCATCAGTTTCAGGCAAGCTTTCAGAATCTGAGTCATCATCACTCTCAGAACTTGATGACTCAGTATCAGATTTTATGATAAGAGCTTTACCCTTATCTTTCTTTGAGGAAGATGGTTTGGGGGATTCCTCTTCAACCTTGAGAGCAACTGTCCTTGACTTTCCTCCTTTTCTCTTGCTTCTTTGTTCCATCTCAAGTTCATGAGTCTTGAGCATTCCATAGATTTCATCAAGAGTTGTTTCATCAAGATTGTAGTTGTCTCTTATTGTTGTTGCCTTCAAATCCCAACATTCAGGAAGAGCTAACAGGAATTTGAGATTTGTATCTTCAAGATCATACTCCTTATTAACCAATGACAAGTCATTCAAGAGTTTGACAAATCTTTCATACACATCAGTCAATGACTCATTAGTCCTAGAGTCAAAGTGTTCATACTCTTGAGTGAGTATTGTCTTCCTGTTCTTCTTAACTGTTTCAGTTCCTTGACACCTTGTCTCCAGTGCATCCCATATCTCCTTAGCAGTCTTGCAGTTGATTACCCTGTTTGACATTACATTATCAATGGCACTATGCAATAAGTGACGTACCTTGGCATCCTTAGCAATAGATGCTATATCTTCAGCAGTGTAATCATTCTTTTCCTTTGGTATGGTCATTGCTGCTTCACCTGGAACTACAACAGCGAGCTTGGTAGGTTTGTGAGGCCCTTCCCTGATTCTATCAAGGTATTCTGGATCTGTTGCTTCCAGAAACATGGTCATCCTTACCTTCCATATGGGATATTCAGATGGTCTCAATATGGGAACTCTGATAGTCTCATATCGACTCTGAATTGATGTCTTTGATGATTCCTCAGTTTTGGTAGGCTTAGTTGGAGTTTCTGTGTCAGACATGACTGTGTTTGGATCTTTAACTGTATGTGTGTTAACAGATAGCTCTGATACCACTTGTTAGGTCACACTTTCACTGTAGAGGGGGTGAATACAGTGTTTATCACAATCAAATCGAACTTCAAGAACTTATGTAACAGAAAACAAACTTTATTTAAACAATAAACTCTGTTACAATCTGGAACTGTTATCTCTCAGTGATGAACAAAATATCACGAGAGCTGCTAGAGTTATACTAAATAATATTCTCGATAATGATAACACATATAGTGTAAACTCTATTTCTGTGTTTATATACTACACAGTTACAAGATATTCGCTAATTGATATGGAATATAATTCTGCTTCCTAAAATATATCAATCAGATATCTTCTATTCCAAGTATTCCATTCTTCACGGAATTCCTTCTTCATGCATATCTCTTCTTATGTTTATCTTGATCTTCTTAACTTTAATCAGCTACTGTCCTTATCTGATCGTCCTTCAGCACTTAAGTTCTGATATCTATCTCCTGATAACATAAGTACTGATATCCCTTAAGTTCTGACTTCCAGTATAAGTACTGATCAGTTAAGTACTGATTTGTTCTGTTCAAATAAGATCTGAAATCTAAACATAAAACATATTAGCCATGACATTATCAAATATATCTAACAGGAATGACAAGTGCGAAGAAAGTTTTCAGGAATTGAAGCGGAGATTAATCACAACACCTGTTTTGTCACTTCCAGACGATCAAGGGAATTTCGTAATTTATAGCGATGCTTCCTACAAAGGATTAGGATGTGTTCTTATGCAGCACGACAAGGTGATTGCGTATGCGTCAAGGCAATTAAAACCACACGAACAGAAGTACCCTACTCATGATTTGGAGTTAGCAGCTATAGTTTTCGCTTTGAAGATTTGGAGACATTATTTGTATGGAGAAAAGTGTGAAATTTTCACGGATCACAAAAGTTTGAAATATATATTTACCCAGAAGGAACTTAATATGAGACAAAGGAGATGGTTAGAATTGATCAAAGATTATGATTGCTCGATTAATTATCATCCCGGTAAGGCGAACGTTGTAGCAGATGCGTTAAGTCGGAAGGAAAAGTTAAATGTATTATCCGTACCTGAAGAGATATATAAAGAATTTCAAAAATTTGAATTGGAGATTAGAATTTGCAAGCCCGAGGAAGCAAAAGTGTACAGTATGATTTTCCAACCGGAGTTATTGGAGAAAATAAAGAAATGCCAGAAAGAGGTAATGTATCAAGATATAAATAGTTTGGTAGGTGAGGAATTATGCACGCAACAAGATGATCAAGGTATTCTTAGGTTTTTTTCAAGAATTTGGATTCCACCAGTAACGGAGCTGAAGAATGAAATTTTACAAGAAGCACATAGTTCAAGATATTCCATCCATCCAGGGAGTACCAAAATGTACAAAGATTTAAAGAAGAATTATTGGTGGCCAAATATGAAGAGGGAAATTGCGGAATAGGTTAGAAAATGCTATACCTGTCAGAAAGTTAAAGCGGAGCATCAGAGACCAAGCGGATTGCTACAGCCATTGGAGATTCCAGAGTGGAAGTGGGAACATATTGCCATGGATTTCATAGTTGGATTACCAAGGACAAGGGCTAATCATGATGCCATTTGGGTTATAGTAGATAGACTTACCAAGTCAGCTCATTTTCTGCCTATAAATGAAAGATTTTCGCTCGATAAGTTAGTTCATATGTACTTGAAAGAGATCGTAGTTCGTCATGGAGTTCCAGTGTCTATTGTATCTGATCGAGATCCAAGATTTAATTCAAGATTTTGGAAGAGTTTTCAAGAATGTTTGGGAACAAGATTGAATATGAGTACGGCCTATCACCCCCAAATGGATGGTCAAAGTGAAAGAACGATCCAGACAATCGAGGACATGCTACGTGTTTGTGCTATTGATTTCAAAGGAAGTTGGGACAAGCATTTACCCCTAGTAGAGTTTGCTTATAACAACAGTTATCACGCCAGTATTGGGATGCCACCTTATGAAGCCCTTTATGGACGCAAATGTAGATCTCCAGTATATTGGGATGAAGTAGGAGAACGCAAAATACTCGGACCTGAATTGGTGCAACAGACAAAGGAAGTTGTTGAAATTATCCAGAAAAGATTAATAGTTGCACTAGATCGTCAAAAGAAATATGCGGACCAGTCAAGAAAAGACATGGAATTTGAAGAAGGAAGCTTGGTATTATTGAAAGTATCACCGTGGAAAGGACTAACGAGGTTTGGGAAGAAAGGGAAGCTAAACCCAAGATATGTCGGACCTTTTGAAATCCTAAAGCGTATTGGCAAAGTAGCTTACGAGTTGGCGTTACCTCCGCACATGGAGCACATTCACAATATTTTTCACATATCAATGCTTAAGAAATATAATCCAGACTCCAGGCATATAATAGAATATGAGCCAATAGAACTTCAAAAAGATTTATCATATGTAGAGAGTCTAATAGAGATTCTAGAGGAAAGGGAGAAAGTATTAAGAAATAAAGTGATAAAGTTAGTAAGAGTATTGTGGAGAAACCCAAAGGTTGAAGAGTCAACCTGGGAGTTAGAAAGTGATATGAGAGAAAAATACCCTCATTTGTTTTCTTAGAGATTCTGAGGATAGAATCCTTTTAAGGGGGGAAGGATGTAATATCCGGGATATATCGTGTAATTAATTTTGCTATTATATAATTATTATGTGTGTTCAGTATCTATTCTGTGAGCTAATTGTTAAGTGTTATCTGTACTTGAATATTCAAAAATAATATTAATTGAGTATTTTAATTTTTATATGTCCAAAATAAAATATAGACAATTGTCATATCTTCCTAATTATTTTTATGTTGGTTTATGGATTTATAAGAATCATATGAAATTTCTAAAAATTTTTCCAGGTAATTAAAATCTATTTTATAAAAACGGGAACCAACCGACATCAACCGTTGTTACGTTTTTGGAACCCGAAACTCTTTCGAGAACTCCTTCCTAACCTAATTGTAATATTTCGAGCATATTCCATGTTTCGACTTTTTCGATCCGGCTTACGGTTTGTCCTGCGCGGGTCCCGGCGCAACATTTTCGATACAATATTCGTTTCGGTAAATCAATAAAACCCGTATTTTCGATAAACGGGAGCTTTTTATTAAACTATCCCAATTATCACTTCGTAATTCGTGTAATCAGGCGCTGAGACCAAGACCGCAGTACAAATTGTACTGATTTGGATAATTATCCCGAAAACCGATACCGTTTGGATCAGTTTTTACAAATAAACGTACCATTTTATATCGGGAATGATCCAACGGGATACTAATTTTCCGTAATTATAAATAGCCTTTTACCGTATTTTATTTCGTATCAAAATCATTTGCAGACAGATAATTATATAATTTTCAGAGAAAAACCCTAATTACATAAAATGTTCTAAGAATCAAACAGCAAAACGAAGGCGTTACCGATCTCTGTTTTCAAAGCTTGAGTAACCAAAACGAAGGATTTGAGGTGTTCTATCAGATTCTGAGCTTTGTTTCACTGCAGAAATCAAGGTTATTTTTTCTAAAAATTTATTTATTTTTGAATTTATTTTATTAAAAATATGAATTTTTGTTCGGATGATTGTTTGTATGATTTGATGATTGCATGTTGTAGAGCTTGTTTTCCTGATGATTTTCATATGTCATACGTCTGATTTGGAGTTCAATAACATGCTCAAAAGTGGGTTTAATTTTCGAATTTCAAAATTAGGGTTTATAACCCGTATGAATGTTCTTAATTGAAATTTGGGGGTTTCTTATTCTGTGATAGATTGATGTTGTGTTATAGTGGGTTGTGTTCTCTGTGAAATTTGCAATCTAGTTGTATAAGTTTCATGAACCAACGAGGTCTGTAGAGAAGGGAGTTGTGTTTTGAAGTTTTCCGATGTTCGCCGGAAACTGGAAAACTTTACGGCCAAATTCCGGCCAACTCAGGGATTGTTAGGTTGTTTTGATTGCATGATTGTATTCCTGGTAATTTGTAGATGTGATCTGGAGCTTGTGGTAAGGTGAGGAGGTCGGAATCGTGTTCTCCGGCGAACCCGACTGTTTTCCGGCGACGGGGTGTAAAATTGCAGTTTGGTCCCTGGACTTTTGGGGACAATACAGTTAGGTCCCTGAAGTTTCCAGACTTTGCAAATTTAGGATTCCTGTTTATAAAATATTTAAAAATCATATTTCTTATTTATTTTTATTATAAAAATTCATTTTTAATTTCTGAAAATTTTAAAAATTATTATTTTAATTCTGAAAATTATTTTTAATTCACAAATAAATCTAAATTAATTAGTTAATTAATTTCAGTTAATTAATAATTGATTAATTGGTCAATTAATTCGAAAATTAATTGATTAATTGATTTAATTAATTATTAATTGATTTTAATTAGTTATTTAATTAGATTTAATTATTTAAAAATGATTTAAAAATTCTGAAAAATAGTTTCGAGCTTTAAAATATTATTCTAAATTATTTCAAAGGCTCGATAATTATTCTAAAATTATTTCGGAGCCAGAATGGGCCAACCGAACCCTGTTTATTAACTCGAAATTGATCCAACGACCCGTTTTAATTCCGAAAAATGTTTTAAAAATCATTTTAAATACCAGAAAGCCTATTTATGACCCGAGACTTCTTTATAAATAATATATCATTGATTACGTGATGTATTATGTGCTACATGTGACTTGTTAATTGACTATCGGTCTATATATTCGGTGTTTACTTGATTATTGCATAACTTTCAATCCATCAATCGGATTTGGGTAAAACGAAGGGTAGATAGAAGTATATGTTGAATAGAATTCCATGAGTAAATTATTGATAGATGCTTATGATATGTGAGCAGAAGAGGCAAGACGTAGGAAAGGGAAACAGGTAGTTGAGGAGTAAAACAGTTGTGATTGGAAGCGAGTGCAGTGTAGTAAGCTAATACCAGGCTAGTGTTCTGAACTTTCTCGTGATATTGTAGTACTTGATAATCCCGTGATATTGCAAGTGCTTTGAAGCATAGAAACCTAATTCCTGATTTCAGTTATTGTCCTTGAGCCATGAATCATATTCTTTCTAATCCATTGATTATTGTATACCCAAACAAGAACCACAAATCTACGATACTACTCTACAAATACATACAAACTAAATACCAAACACTGAAATGAACTATTATATACTCAACCCATGGTATCTTATACTTTGAAAGACTGAATCCTTGAAACCTTGAAACATTGATTCCTTTGTTATCCAATTCTTTCATTACCCAGCATCCAAGTTTTTAAATTTCCTTATTGATCCTTACAAGGATTGAAACCCTTTCATTGTTAAACATTTATTGTTGTTAATGATTTCAGTTATTGTTTATTATTGCATATTCTGTTGTTATGTTAGAATTGGATTTTTTTTATAAAATTGTGGACCAGATTCGTGGTCAGACCATATAATGGTCAAGTTAGGCCAATGTGTGCCTTGGATCCAGTAGTTAGAGCAATGCTGTGTGCCTTGCTTGGGGTTAGTGCGTGACTGATCAGCAGCCTAACCTTGGTTTTTAAATTAAAAGTATAATATCCATTTCTAAATCATAATCCATTGTTCACTTGATATCATAAACATATTCACCTGATGATCATTATTCTCAGTTTTGTCATTGTGACTTGCTGAGCTAGTTAGCTCATTCGTGCGATGTTGTTTATATTCTTTCCAGTTAAAAAAGAACCAGTTGGTAAAGAGGATCCCACTCCAGCGCGAGAGCTAGGGGTTCAGGTTGAGAAAGCTGAGCTAGTAGGCTTCTTTTGGAATAATTTAAGTTTGTAAAAGTTGTAATAATGTTTAATACTCAGTTTAAATTTGAAATAGTTGGGATTTGAACGGTTTGTAATATATTAGTGTGTTTGGCTTGTGTGCATACTTTAACCTGTTGCGGTCCATGGTGATTGGTAAGTAGGGTCATTGCATATATTATTATTATCTTTATTATTGTTATAAGCAGGTTACAATTAAGGTGTGTGTGGACCCCAAACTTCTGACCCGGGTTTGGAGGGCGCCACAGTTGAAGCAGCTCGGAGTAGACAAAGAAAGAAAATGAAATTGTATTGAGAGAAAATATGAGTATAGAAATAGGACCAGTAGTGTTAGTAAAAAAAATGTCGTCTTGAAAGAGATTGGATAAGTTTGAGTAGAAGGGACAAGCTAAGTCCTAAAATTAGTAAACCATTCGAGGTATTGATACATATAGATAAAGTTGTTCATAAAATGATATGACCGTCACTCCAGTGTGCATACCTAATGTATTTTACTTGTCAATATTAAAGTGATAAGTATTGTGTTTAAACTAAGTAATTGATCAAGAAGCCAATGGGGCTCTTGTCTAAGTTGTTCTGCATATAGTGATCAATCCAAATTCTTGATCGTTAAAGGCAAGTCCTTGGAAATGAGTGCATACCTATTATGAGTACGTTTGAAACTTCGAATAAAAGGGTCTACTTAGAAATTTGAGTCAGATATGCTTGACAAATATCCTCACTTAATTAGTTAAACCAGATTCTGAGGACAGAATCCTTTTAAGGGGGGAAGGATATAACGACTCGTGTGTTTTTGAATTATTTAAATATGTGATTATTACGGAAATTATTAAATAAAATATATGTATTGGTTTTAACCGCTCTGTGTTGGTTGATTATTATATAGGTGTAATTTATAATATACCGGGTTGTTCGTGTGATTAATTATGGAATCGTATTGGATTGTTTTCATTTTTAAAAGTGGATTTGGTGCAAATTTATTTGCATAAATATTGGGAATGTTTCAAAAAAAATTATTTTTATGATTTTATAATTACAATAATTATTTTTATGATTTTATAAAATTGAGAAATCAATATTTTAATAATTATTTTTCTTTAAATGCTTTTCTGAATGCTTTTATTTGTAAAATCCATATTTAATTCTAAAATTCTTCAAAAATTATGAAACTCATATTTATTTAAGTTTGGAATATTCTGAGAATTTTAAAATTATTTTGGAAATTTTCGGGATTAATTTCACGCGCTCGTTGTTTCGCTTCATTGATAAAAGCGGATATAAAGTGTATTTTAAAAATCATTTTAAAATTTCAAAATTCATGTTTTTATTAACTTCGGGATATTTGTAATATTTTAAGATTATTTTCATGATTTTCTGAATCTGTTTTAAGTACACCTCGGTTCGTTAAATGAGAAATACGGGTATAAATTGTATTTCAGAAATTATTTTAAAATTACGGAATTTATGTTTTTATAAACTTCGGGATACTTATGATATTTTAAAAATATTTTCATAATTTTCGGGGGCTGTTTTATTCGCACCCCGTTTCGTTAATTTCGAATTTCGGGATAAACCGAGTCTCAGAATTTTAGTAATTATTCAATAATATGTGTTTGAATAATAAATATTGTACTATAACCTGTACTACCAGATGTACTACAACGATTAGTAAAGCAAAAAAAAAAGAGATAAGATAAAAATGCAAAAATAAACAGGAACAAGAGAACTCTTTCTCTCCCTTTATTCTCCTTAGTCCCTTCGGGTTCACCCTTTTCGCCGGATTTCTCATCCCCTGAGTGCGTACACACGCGTGTGTCGCGTGCCTGGTGATTCCCTGTGTTCTTTCTGATTTGCTGCCTATGGGTTTTCCGGCCGCCGCCGGATTACTTCCGGTCGGGTGGTCTGCGCAGTTGTGCGCGAGTGTAGTGGTGTGTGTCTTGTTGGTGTTGCCGCCCTATTCTTTCTTTTTCCGGTGATTACCTTTGTTCCACCTGCTTGTTCTTTGTTTATCTCCGACTGTGTGCTGTCTGCGGTTGTTGGCGCGTGATACGCGTGTATCGTGCTGTGTTAATTGATAGTTCATTTATTTATTAACCGAACTTTTGATTTTTCTGCAAATCGTTTGATTAGCAATTCATGAAAGAAAATAATTGTTGTGCATAATTATAGAATTTAATCGATGAAATTCGTGAAGGATGTCCGATGTAATTGGAAACCCGTGAATTTTATCGCCGTCGGCGATGAGCTTCGGTGAGCCAACGGTGGACGGTGATGAATTTATTCTGAGTCCTAATACGAAATAAAAATATAAAATGCGAATAAGAGTAATAGTTAAATAATATCGGTGATTGGGATTCGTGCAATTGGATTGTGATTTGGATTGTCATTGTAGTTGTTGTGAATTGATTTGACGTCGATATTGTGTTCGACGGGTAGCCCAATAAACAAAGGAGGCGCTGCCCGATTTCCGGGAAAATCGAACTACGGAAATACGGGAGCGTATCCGAGGATTATCGGGACGTCGAGCGAGTATAAGTAAATACATATACGTATGTTTATACATAACCTGATTGTATGATGTGTTGTATGTTTTGACCAAAACACAATAATCCTAATTTCGTAAAATGACGAGTATACGTATTTTCTGAAAATGAACACTGGATCGATTTCGAGAATATGAACCCTAATTGTTTTCTGTGTTATTCTAATATGAATAATTACGAGTTGGGTTTGAATATCGTTGGGTAAGAATTAGTATCGAGCACATGTCAAGCATACCTAGACGTCTAACGTAGGGCATTTCGACCCAGTAGGTTATGATCGAGAACCTGAAAGTGGACGATGGACTAAAGATAACCTAGTGGTCAATTGACGAGTTCAGTAGAATTTCAACAGAGAGACCTGGGTGTCAAAGTCGAATCCAATGAGATCTAGTGGTTGGACGTTAGAACCTGAGCAACAGAGTCGGCTCAGAGTTGATTAGTAATAGCTGTAAAGCCTTGTAAGGCAAGTACTTCTGAACTTTTCTTCAAGATATATTGCAAATATATTTTTGAACTGTTTCGTAACATGTCGCTACTATTCAAAATAACCCATGTTTTATATAGCAAGTGCTGTAAATAATTTACCCTTGAACCCTGATCTTTCTTGATCTTGAGCCATAAGCCTTATTCTTTGTAAAACCATCCTTTGGTGATCCTCATATACAAACCACACAAATATGATACTACTTTCTAAATGTATCACTACCAAATACAAAATACTGAAACAAAATTGTTTGAAAACACATAAACTTTTATACTTCAACCATTCTTTATAACATTAAAGAACTATACCTTGAAAAATCATTTCTGACCTAATACCGGATACTGGTACAATTTGAAAACCGTTTCTTATACATACCCTTATATATCCTTGAGATATCCATGAGTTTCCTTACGTTTTTATGCAAATGTTTAACCATCATTGTTTATGATCTTGTTTTATTGAATTATATGGTTATCATATGGAACTACTTTAGGATTGGATAGTTTTTATATATGTGGACCAGATTCATGGTCAGACCATACCAATGGTCAAGTTAGGCCAATGTGTGCCTTGGATCCAGTAATTAGAGCAGTGCTGTGTGCTTGCTCGGGGTTAGTGCGTGACTGATCAGCAGCCTAACCTTGGTTTTTAAAACTTAAAAATGAATATCCAATTCTAATGATGAGTTAAAAAGCAACTTAATTCCTTTAAATCATTGCAATTGATCATTGTTTAACCTCAGTTATCACTATTATGACTTGCTGAGCTAGTTAGCTCACCCTTGCGAATCTTTTATATATTTTACAGTTGAAAAGAATGTGGATGATAGTGAAGTTCCTCAGTCCAAAGTGCGGGCTAAGGTTCCAGGGAGTTGAATCAAGCTAGCAGAAGCTTCATGCGGTATATAGATAGTCAGATTGTAAGAATGATTTTATTATCAATTGTAAGTTAAATTAGTTGGGATTTGGTACGTTGTAATAAAAGTTAAGGTTGTGGCTTGTTTTCATACTTTAACCTGTTGCGATCCGTGGTTTTGTGAAGCAGGGTCAATATAAATAATATTTCTTATACAGGTTGATATATTGTGTTTGCGTTGTGGACCCCAAACTTCTGACCCGGGTTTGGAGGGCGCCACATGTATAATCTGCATATGAATAACCAGTTAGATCAAAACCAGAATCTTTAGGGTACCAAATGTAGAGTTTTGGTGTTCCCTTGAGATATCTGAAAATTCTATTAATAGCTATGAAGTGAGATTCTCTAGGATCAGCCTGAAATCTAGCACAAAGACAAGTAGCAAACATTAAATCTGGCCTACTAACTATAAAGTACAGAAGTGAACCAACCATGCCCCTATAGCTTGAAATATGCACAGACTTTACAATAGTGTTTAATTCAAGTTTAGTTGCAGTGGCCATGAGATTTTTTGCAGATGTACAATCCATTAGATCAAACTTCTTTAAGAGATCATAAATATATTTGGTTTGACTAATGAATATTCCATCACTAACTTTCTTAACTTGTAAACCAAGAAAGTAAGTTAGTTCTCCCATCATGCTCATTTCATACTTACTTTGCATCAATTTGGCAAACTTTTTGCAAAGTTTTTCATCTGTAAAGCCAAATATAATATCATCTACATAAATTTGAACAAGTATACTAGAGCCATTAACCTTTCAAAAGAATAAAGTTTTATCAACAGTACCTCTTGAAAAGTGATTTTCTAAAGAAACTTTGATAAAATGTCATACCAGGCTCTAGGTGTTTGCTTTAATCCATAAAGTGCTTTCAAAAGAGAGTAGACATATTCTGGAAAATTTGGATCTTTTTGATAGACCTTGAAATTGGCATGGGATGCATAGGCTAAGAAAATTCTGATGGCTTCAAGTCTTGCAACAGGAGCAAAAGTTTCATCAAAATCTATTCCTTCTTGTTGACAGTAGCCCTTAGCAACCAATCTAGCTTTGTTCCTGACCACTATACCATTTTCATCCATCTTGTTTCTGAATACCCACTTGGTGTCAATTGGATTCTTCCCCTTAGGTTTGGGTACCAGCTTCCATACCTTGTTTCTTTCAAATTGGTTTAGCTCCTCCTGCATAGCTAAAACCCAATCAGGATCCAACAAAGCTTCTTCTACCTTCTTTGGTTCTTCCTTAGAAAAAAAGCTGCTATATAGACTATCTTCTTGAGTTGCTTTCCTTGTTTGAACTCTAGAAGATGCATCACCAATGATGAGCTCAAAAGGGTGATCTCTGGTCTATTTTCTTTGTTGAGGTAGATTAGCTCTAGATGAAGAGGCCTCATTATTGTCTTGATGTGTGACTGAGTTTTGATTATGAGAAACTCCACCTGAGTTTGTGAATCTTTGATTTGAGAAAGGGGTACTTCCTGTAGGTGATCTATTCTGACTCTCAGCTTCTCTCATTGTTCCGACGGATGATGCACTTTGTATCTCAACGGATGAAGCTGATTGTCTCCTGACGGATGAGGCAGATTGTCTCTTGATGGATGAAGCATTTTATAACTCGACATATATTGAATTATATGATTCATTAGTTGTAGATTTTTCTGCATTATCCTTAGCCAATGTATCTTGATCACTCTCATCATCACTGTCATCACTAACCATCTCCACATTATCAAACTTGAGGCTTTCATGGAAATATCCATCTTGCAGTCCTTCAATCTTTTTATCATCAAACACAACATGTATGGATTCCATAACAATGTTGGTTCTTAAATTGTAGACTCTATATGCTTTTCCAACATCATATCCAACAAAGATTCCTTCATATGCTTTAGCATCAAACTTTCCATGTTGGTCAGTTTGATTCCTTAAGATATAACATTTGCAGACAAAGACATGAAGAAAATTTATAGTTGGCTTCTTGTTCTTGAACAATTGGAAGGGTGTCATGCATTTTTCTTGATTAACCAAAGAGATATTCTGAGTGTAGCAGACAGTATTCACAGCTTCAGCTCAAAAATATGTTGGTAACTTTGATTCTTCAAGCATTGTCCTTGCAACTTCAATAAGAGATATGTTCTTCCTTTCCACTTCTCCATTTTGTTGTGGAGTTCTTGCTGTAAAAAATTCATGCATAATCCCATTCTTTTCATAAAATGATCTCATCACAAAATTCTTGAACTCAGTTCCATTGTCACTCCTGATTCTTCTTACTTTAAAGCCAGGGTGATTATTGACTTGCCAAATGTGATTGATGATGATTTCACTAGCTTCATCTTTGGACTTTAGAAAATATGTCCAAGAGAACTTTGAGAAATCATCTACAATTACTAGGCAATATATTTTTCTTGAGATGGAAAACACATTGACTGGTCCAAATAAATCCATTTGCAACAAGTTGCAAAGGTTCTTCAATTGTTGAATCAAGCTTCTTTATGAATGATGCTTTGATCTTCTTTCCTTTCTGGAAGACATCACACAATCCATCCTTAGTGAACTCCACTTGAGGAATAACTCTAACTAGTTCTTTATTGACAAGGTCATTCATGGTCTTGAAGTTTAGATGGGACAGTTTCTTGTGCCATAGCCAACTTTCATCTTGACTTGCTTTACTGAGAAGACAAGTTACTGATTCTGCATTTGATGAGTTGAAGTCAGCTAAATACACATTTCCTTTTCTCACTCTAGTGAGAATCACTTTGTTGCTCTTTTTCTTTGTCACAACACATGCTTCTGAATTGAAAGTAACTGAGTTGCCCTTATCACAAATTTGGCTGATACTCAATAGATTATGTTTGAGTCCATCCACTAGGGCAACCTCTTCATTGATGACATTATCTTTTGAAATCAAGCCATATCCCACAGTATAATCTTTGATGTCATCTCCAAAAGTAATACTTGGGCCAGCTCATTCCTTGAACTCAGTGAGCAAGGTAGAATCTCCAGTAATGTGCCTTGAGCAGCCACTATCCAGATACCAAAGATTCTTTATGTTTCCCTGTACACATCAACATCAAATCAAGTTGATTTTGGTACCAAAGTTTTCTTGGGTCCTGCCTTGTTAGCTTTCTTGTTTGGTTTCTTAGGTTTGATCTCATTTGACTTGGGAATTTCTGATTCATCCTTAGTCATTTGAGTTGGACCTTTGAAACCATTCATTAAAACAGAATTATCATGCACATTTTGATTAACAGGAAAAGGCATGCTATTCGCAAACATGTTATTCCAGTAAGGCATGCTAAATGGCATTTGAGGCATACTAAATGCAGCATAATAAGGATTAGGTGTAAATGGTATATTAGCAAATTGAGCATTCATATTCTGGGTAGACATAGCATTCATAGGCATGGCAGTCATGTTGGGAAAAGAAGAGGGGGTAGACATGGGAGTAGGCATAGCAAGTTTGCAATTAACAGACAAATGATTAACACTACCACACTTAACACATATTTTTCTTGGTGCATATTTATCAGGTGTGTAGTGTTGGGTTTCGAAGGCATAAAACGCAGTGGATAAACGTAAATAAAATAAAATTTCGAAACCCAAAAACAAGATCCATGTATAATTATGGGCAGATTATGGAGATAACGAATCATACCTTTCAAGAGCTTAACTTTCACGAACTCAACGGAGATCCTAGCTATCATGCTTTGTGTCTACCTCTCGGAGAAACACCTCTATGGTATCCACACGAGCACCTTCAAGAACGTCTCAAGAACTTGACTACGGAATGGATGTACTAGCCTCCTTCTTGACGATCTGAATTGCCTCTGCCTCTCTTTGCTGCTAGGGTTTTCTAAAAAACGTACAAGCCTCTTTAACCTATCATTATGTATTTATAATGGCTGATTAAAAAGGCCCATAACAGCAAAGCCCAACTCTAGTAGGTATTGGATTAAATAATAAAAACAAATTTCTATTATTTAATTAATAACTAAGTCATACTTAATTATTATGGGCAAAAACATTCCTTTTAATTCGAATTTATATTATCTCAATTAAGTCTTACTTAATTATAATAAAATTCAAATAATCATCAATTAATTTAAATCAATAATTTAAATTAACTATTCCATTAAGTGCTCTATTTGTGCGACCCTATAGGCTCTTATTTAATTGGCAATAATTTTATTCTCTAATAAAATTATAAACAATGAGCGGTATCTAGTAATACATCATTGTTACCCAATTAAACAATAATTAAATCGTGATTAGATAAAACCTTTCGTGATTAATGTTTTTCGTGTAATATAATCCCTTTAACCATACATATTATAGATTAAACTCGAGGCATGTATTTAGTCATCCTCTTCAACATTTAATCCGGGTTTACTTGATCCATGAGTAGATTATCAAGACAAATCATTATTTGAGCATGGCCATGCTTTTATAATCTCACTCAATCAAGAGGCCAATAATATCTCTCCTAATTATAGGAGGGTTAAATCCTTTATCTATCATTCATATTTCTCATACGACTCATGATATACCCGATGTCCACTTTTATCATCACCCGATCAAAAGTAACTTTTAATGTAGTCAAAGTATATTAATCCTCATATAGAAATATAATGATTTCAAGTCAAAGGATCGTTACACCATTATCACTGTGAGTCTTTCTTATGACTTTATTAAACATGAAGAATCTCACTGTGGGTCTGTCCAGTACCATGTACTCTCACATGTACCTATGTATTGACTTTAGTATCCCCATACTTATAACCAATGAGATGTGGTTATCTTGTCAAACAACATACTAGTCTATCTATGTATTATTATTGTCCTATATAATAATACTCGACTAGGGACCTTTAAGAATATGATATATTATATAATCTCAAGTTCAAGTCATGTACTTAAACTATACAATTTATATCATGATTCTAAGGACATTTATTATGCCAACAAAATATCACAGTAATTAAGGTCATAATAAATACATTTATTGAATGATCAACTGACATAAAGATTATAAAAGAATAATGTATTGCCTCTAGGGCACCTACACTAACAATCTCCCACTTGCATTAGAGCCAATCACCCATATATCTAATACCCATGGAACTAGTGTGACCATCGTGCTTCTGCTGTGACAAGCCTTTGGTCAGTGGGTCTGCAATGTTATCATTTGTGTGCACTTTACATATGTGTATATCACCCCTTTCATTAATCTCTCGAATAAGGTGAAATCTCCTGAGTATATGTTTAGCCCGGGAGTGTGATCTAGGTTCTTTAGCCTGTGCAATGGCTCCATTATTATCGCAGTATAGATCAATGGGATCTGCGATCGATGGAACCACTCCCAAATCAGAAATGAACTTTCGAATCCAAACGACCTTCTTAGCTGCTTCACAAGCTGCAATGTACTCAGCCTCCATTGTAGAATCAGCTATTGTTTCTTGCTTTGAACTCTTCCAGCTTACAGCACCTCCGTTTAGATAAAACACAAAACCAGAATGTAATACAGTATCATCTCTGTCTGTTTGGAAATTTGCATCGGTGTAACCTTTTACAACGAGTTTCTCCTCTCCTCCATACACCAAGAATGAATCTTTAGTTCTTTTCAGGTACTTAAGAATATTCTTAACTGCCGTCCAGTGACCTTCACCCGGATTAGACTGGTATCTGCTCGTCATGCTCAAAGCATACGAGACATCTGGGCGAGTACATACCATTGCATACATGATAGATCCAATTGCTGAAACATATGGAACTTTATTCATGTGGTCCTTCTCATCCAATGATTTTGGACACTGGTCCTTAGAGATCGTTATCCCTTGAGACACGGGGACATATCCCCTTTTTGCATTTTGCATTCTAAAACGATGCAAAACCTTATCAATATATGTGCTCTGACTTAGACCGATCATCCTTCTAGATCTTTCTCTATAGATCCTCATTCCTAGAATGTAGGATGCCTCTCCTAAGTCTTTAATTGAGAAATTGCTCCCTAACCAAGTCTTAACAGCCTTTAGAGAAGGTATGTCATTCCCCATTAGTAGTATATCATCAACATATAGTACTATGAATGCCACATAGCTCCCACTAACCTTCTTGTAAACACACGGTTCATCTTCGTTTTGAACAAAGCCATACTCTGTGACTATTTCATCAAAACGGATATTCCATCTCCTAGAGGATTGCTTCAATCAATAAATGGATCGACGTAATTTACATACCTTGCCAGCATTCCTTGGATCGACAAAACCCTCAGGTTGTGTCATGTACACATCCTCTTCAAGGCTTCCATTAAGGAAGGCTGTTTTGACATCCATTTGCCAGATTTCATAATCATGGAATGCTGCAATGGCAAGTAAAATCCTTATAGACTTGACCATAGCCACTGGTGAGAAAGTTTCATCATAGTCAATACCATGAATTTGTTTGAAACCTTTTGCAACTAGCCTAGCTTTATAGGTCTGAACATTTCCATCCATGCCCTTTTTCTTCTTAAAAACCCATTTGCACCCTATGGGTTTTACCCCTTCAGGTGGATCAACCAAAGTCCATACTTGGTTTTCGTACATGGAATCTATCTCGGATTTCATGGCTTCAAGCCATCTCTTAGAGTCTGGACTGTTCCTAGCATCTTGGTATGTGAGAGGCTCATCTTCATCTATGAGCATCAAATCACCACACTGAGTCATGAGAAATCCATATCTCTCTGGCTCATGGCAAAATCTACCAGATCTACGAATAACCTGTGTTTGTTGAGCATTATCATTATTCTGCTCTTGTTCCACTTCAGGTTCAATGCTATTTTGCGGTTCTCGATCTTCATCGAGATCTATAGTTCTCCCACTGTTTCTTTTGGAAACAAAATCTCTTTCCATGAAGACAGCATCTCGAGCAATAAACACTTTCTGCTCAGAAGGACTATAAAAATAATACGCCTTTGTTTCATTAGGGTACCCTACAAAAATGCACTCTTCGGATTTAGGTCCAAGCTTGTCAGATTCTTGATGTTTCACAAACGCCTTACATCCCCAAACTTTCATAAAGTTCATGCCTGACCATTTCTCCTTCCATATCTCATATAGAGTTTTTTGAACCTTCTCAGTAGGAACACGGTTAAGTGTGAAAGCTGCTGTTTCTAGAGCGTAACCCCAGAAACTAATTGGAAGATCTGCATGACTCATCATCGATCGCACCATGTCCAATAAGGTGCGATTTCTCCTCTCTGAAACTCCATTCCATTGAGGTGTTCCTGGCGGAGTGAATTTGATACAATACCACACTTTTTCAAATACTCTCTAAATTCAGTGCTTAAGTATTCACCCCCACGATCGGATCGTAAGATCTTAATACTTGCATCTCCGCCTATTTGCTTCTCTACTTCAACCTTGTATTCTTTAAATTTTTCAAAAGAATCGGATTTGTTCTTCATAAGATATACATATCCATATCTACTGAAATCATCAGTAAATGTTATGAAGTAGTAGTAGCCTCCTCTAGCCATTACACGCATTGGGCCACATACATCACTATGTATTAGCTCCAGACGTTTAGTGGCCCTTTGACCCTTACCAGTGAAAGGGGCTTTAGTCATCTTACCAAGCAAACAAGATTCGCATTCTTGGTATGATTCAAAATCAAACTTATCCAAGTATCCATCCTTATGTAATTTGGATATGCGTTTCTCATTTATGTGGCCTAGACGACAATGCCAGAGGTATGTTTGATTTGAGTCATTCATTTTAAGTCGTTTGTTTTCTATATTACAGACAGGGTTATCTAAATCAAGAACATATAAACCATTAAATAAATGCGCAACACCATAGGTTAAATCATTCAAAGCAAAAGAGCAACTGTGTTGTTCTTTATTGTAAACGAAAAACCTTTTTTGTCCAAACAAGAAACATAAATAATGTTTCTGCGAATCGCAGGCATGTAAAAACAGTCTTCTAGTTCTAAAACAAGCCCAGAGGGCATAGATAAATAATAAGTCCCTACAGCTAAAACAGCAACTTTTGCTCCATTGCCTACTCTTAGGTCCACTTCTCCCTTAGCCAAAGTTCTACTTCTCTGCAGGCCCTGCACATTTATACAAATGTGAGAAGCACATCCAGTATCAAATACCCAAGATGTAGAAATAGACAAATTGACTTCTATAACATAAATACCTGATCCAGAAATCTGAACTGCTTTCTTTTTCTTCAGATCCTCCAAGTAAATTGGACAGTTTCTCTTCCAGTGACCATCTTTCTTACAGTAGTGACATTCACCCTTGGCCACACCACCTTTAGGCTTTAAAGCCTGTTTGGGACCTGACTTTGGCTTGGGTGTAGAATCAGATCTAATCTTCTTCTTACCCTTCCATTTTCCCTTCCCTTTGGCCTTACCTTTATTTTCCACCATCAGTATGGGATCAGGTTCAGCTGTCTTCATGTTGGTCTCATATGTTCTCAACATATGCAACAATTCAGTAGGTGTTTTGTCAAATTCATTCATATTGTAGTTCACAACAAACTGAGTGAATTTGTTGTTCAAAGAATTCATGATTAGGTCAATACCAGTTTCCGGACCAATCGGGAAATCCAAAGTTTCAAGGTACTCAATGTAACCAATCATCTTCAGAACATGTGGGCCAACTGGTTCACTCACCCCTTGTTTGCAATTAAAAAGTGACTTACTCGTGTTGAACCTTTCTTGACGAGTTTGGCTTGCAAACATGCTTTGCAAGTGCTCATTGATAGTATAT
Organism: Apium graveolens; assembly: GCF_009905375.1. Classification (NCBI taxonomy): domain Eukaryota; kingdom Viridiplantae; phylum Streptophyta; class Magnoliopsida; order Apiales; family Apiaceae; genus Apium; species Apium graveolens. Next base: position 8,989,295 of record NC_133653.1, read on the forward strand.
GCATCCATATGCACATGTTGTCTTTGAAGCTCAACACTCATAGTTGCCAACATAAGACATGCAACATCATTTGCATCATTCTCATCCCTTGTGCGTGCTGCTCGTTCATCAGCAGTAGCACCCTCAGGAAGGGGGCCTGGAGGAGGAATATCAATGACATGAAGCTTGTGCTCCTGCCTGAGGACAATCCTCAAATTCCTCTGCCAGTCTAGGAAGTTGTTTCCTCCTGTCAGCTTGTCCTTCTCAAGGACTGAACGTACGGATAGTGTGTTTGTGTTGTTTGCCATTACTCAGTATCTACAATAATAAAAGTGCAAAATAAACATTAGATTGTCTGAGTTAAAATTTTATGTTCATATGATTATGATATATTCATAATATATCTCCCACTATTTTTTTATCAAATTAATAGCCCTAACGAAAGTATATCCCATAAATCTTTCTAGTGAGCCAAGATCCATATTTCGTCATGTTCTAAGTCAACCACTGGTATCCTTAAAACATGATTATTTAGGTAGACAACATTTGTCAATTATATCATATATAATTCTTGGATAATTTGGTGAACAACAATTGATCTTATCTATCTAATAGATTTTTAACCAAACTCTATGCTTCTAAGTTCATAATAGTTGAATATAACCGTTTATATTCACCTTATTATGATGACTCAGTTAAGTTAGACCCAATGATACAACGTCCGAATATAACCGTTTATATTCGTCGCATTTCACCATGATAGATAGGAGTCCCCAGCCACTGACAGCCCTTCCCCTTATCGATCTAGGATTTAATGAGTGTTCATTCATTGGAAAGCATCTGATTAAAACTTAATATTTTTACTTAGGGATTTTTAATTTAGAACGATCATGATCCCATCATAAAGAGATTCCCAATTTTTCCTTGAATAAAATACTTCAAATCAATACTCGTCAATGGTTTGATTTCCAGGTAGTGGAGGAGTCACATCGGTCTCGCTTAAAACCCACAGCCTTACAAGTTCTATGAACCCATTGTTGACAAAATCGCCCCATGTCAGAAATAAAGAAAATTCGTATTTTATTCCATGTTTCATAAACACGAGAATCTCATGATCGTTTGTTAATTTTAAATCTTGAGTCATTACAGATTTTATCTTGTTTAAAGGCATGGCATGGGTGATGTATCTAATACATACATGCATCATTATTCTAATTAAAACATGCATTTTCTACTCTACACATACTATTTATATATCATATGAAAAGTGCGTAAAGTAAACGTGCAATAGTTATGGCCCAATCCTATGTGATCTTTTCAGGCTAATGAAAAGATCAAGGTCAGTCTATGGTGTAAAAATAACTATTACATATGTCTTCTCTATTGCTTCTATTGTCTCCTTGGCCTCAATAGGATGCCTCCTCTTTCCCTTGTCCTTCTTGGATGTTACATTAGGAATTATACTAATGAACTTACAAAAGAACTCGAGTTACATTTGAGATAAAACAACTACAAATAGAAAACGACATGCAAGTCGTATTTATTACAAACCAAAAGAATAAACCATTATAACTAAGGTCTTAAGGCCATAACTATGCACCATGCTCAAGTAACCATTAAAGAACATGATAGATCATATAAAGATGACATATTATTTATCACTTATCATGATCCAATCAAGAATAATAAATAAGTAAAGCATATGACATAAGCACAAATTAAAAATGAAACCTTAAGCACGCGGTGAGGTCGCTGGGAGGGGTTCGGGGGGGCAGCGAGCCCCCCGATGGCGGAAATTTTTGCAAAATCAAGTATCAGAATACTAGCAAAACATGTATCAGAATACTATTCCAGAAGCATGTATCAGTATACACACGATCCATATCCCAGTTACCAAAAACATGTATCAGTATACATATTTTAAGAGATCGCATACATATGAGTTATGGCAGATCTTAAATATACTAGTATCATCATATAGATCATTAACAGATTCATCATATCATTCATATAACATAACTATTATCATGGCAGACTCATATAACATAACTGTTATCAAGACAGACTCATCACACATGCATACTTGTAAAAATACAGTAAAGACGTAACCAAATCAGCCCCTTATACACGTAGCTCCGATGCCATTGTTGGGTTTCAAAGGCATAAAACGCAGTGGATAAACGTAAATAAAACAAAATTTCGAAACCCAAAAACAAGATCCATGTATAATTATGGGCAGATTATGGAGATAACGAATCATACCTTTCAAGAGCTTAACTTTCACGAACTCAACGGAGATCCTAGCTATCACGCTTTGTGTCTACCTCTCGGAGAAATACCTCTATGGTATCCACACGAGCACCTTCAAGAACGTCTCACGAACTTGACTACGGAATGGATGTACTAGCCTCCTTCTTAATGATCTGAATTACCTCTGCCTCTCTTTGCTGCTAGGGTTTTCTCAAAAACGTACAAGCCTCTTTAACCTATCATTATGTATTTATAATGGCTGATTAAAAAGGCCCATAACAGCAAAGCCCAACCCTAGTAGGTATTGGATTAAATAATAAAAACAAATTTCTATTATCTAATTAATAACTAAGTCATACTTAATTATTATGGGCAAAAACATTCCTTTTAATTCGAATTTATATTATCTCAATTAAGTCTTACTTAATTATAATAAAATTCAAATAATCATCAATTAATTTAAATCCATAATTTAAATTAATTATTCCATTAAGTGCTCTATTTGTGCGACCCTGTAGGCTATTATTTAATTGGCAATAATTTTATTCTCTAATAAAATTATAAACAATGAGCGGTATCTAGTAATACATCATTGTTACCCAATTAAACAATAATTAAATCGTGATTAGATAAAACCTTTCATGATTAATGTTTTTCGTGTAATATAATCCCTTTAACCATACATATTATAGATTAAACTCGAGGCATGTATTTAGTCATCCTCTTCAACATTTAATCCGGGTTTACTTGATCCATGAGTAGATTATCAAGACAAATCATTATTTGAGCATGGCCATGCTTTTATAATCTCACTCAATCAAGAGGCCAATAATATCTCTCCTAATTATAGGAGGGTTAAATCCTTTATCTATCATTCATATTTCTCATACGACTCATGATATACCCGATGTCCACTTTTATCATCACCCGATCAAAAGTAACTTTTAATGTAGTCAAAGTATATTAATCCTCATATAGAAATATAATGATTTCAAGTCAAAGGATCGTTACACCATTATCACTGTGAGTCTTTCTTATGACTTTATTAAACATGAAGAATCTCACTGTGGGTCTGTCCAGTACCATGTACTCTCACATGTACCTATGTATTGACTTTAGTATCCCCATACTTATAACCAATGAGATGTGGTTATCTTGTCAAACAACATACTAGTCTATCTATGTATTATTATTGTCCTATATAATAATACTCGACTAGGGACCTTTAAGAATATGATATATTATATAATCTCAAGTTCAAGTCATGTACTTAAACTATACAATTTGTATCATGATTCTAAGGACATTTATTATGCTAACAAAATATCACAGTAATTAAGGTCATAATAAATATATTTATTGAATGATCAACTGACATAAAGATTATAAAAGAATAATGTATTGCCTCTAGGGCACCTACACTAACAAGTAGTTGTTATGTTTGTTAATTCCTACTTTCCTATTTCTATTATTTTTCTTTTTAGCTTCTGTCTTAACCTCAATCTTTTCTAATCTTTTATTCAATTGCTTGATAGATAGATGACCAACATTTACTTTCTTTTCTTTCCTAACTTGTCTTGATTCTCTTGGAATAAAGTTTTTAGAAACTGATCCATATTTCTCATTTAACTTAACTAACTTAGCTTTGGTAACTGGTTTACTGACATCCGACGGATGTGGCTCTTTGTCACTCGACGGATAATCCTTTTGATTACCCGACAGATGATTTTCATCATCCGTCGAGTCCACATCTGTCAACAATCCTTCAACCAAATTGGACTCAAGCTTCTCTTTACTCTTCTTCCAGGCTGCATCACAAAAGGACTCAATACCTTGAACTTTAGTGATTTGAGCATGAACATCTCTAGATGATTTCCATGCCTTAATCACTTCCTGTTCTCGTTCAAGCTGCTTCTTTAAAATCCCTTCTTTCTTCAAGGACTCAGTTAATTCATCCCTAGCAATCTTACACTCAATTCTCAAATTCTCAAATTCAATAAACTGAGACTCTAGCACATTATTCCTCTAACTTAAAAACAAATTTTTTTCTTTAATTTTAGCATTTTTCTTAGTGATGGACTTAAGTGTAACACACAGGTGATATAATTCTGTGGACATGTCATTAATAGCATCATTACACTCAGCTTTAGATAAATGTGCTAGGTTAGTGGTGATTATCTGATTGCTTGAAGAACTTGTTTCTGTTTCATCAAATTTGGCCATTAGGGCTAGATTGACATATCTTGTTTCTTCATCTTCATCCAATCCATCTACAGCCCAGTCATTCTCCTGTGTGATAAAAGCCCTTTCCTTTTATTTGAGCAACTCAAAGTATTTCTGTTTATAATCAACAGGCTCAAACTTCTTTTTTCTGGAATCAGACTTTCCACATTTACTGGTAAAATGACCTGCCAAGCCGCATTTGAAACACTTGAATTTTGACTTATCAACCATGTTTCTATTTGGCTTAGCTGCTCCAAAATTCTTCTTGAATTTGAGCTTGGCAAATCTTCTGGATAGGAATGCTAGATGTTCATCAATATCATCCATGTCATCTTGGCTCAACTGATCTTCATTTTCAGCTACCAGCCCTTTACCCTTGATTTCACAGACCTTTGATGTAGACTCAACAGCTTCCACCTTCATCTCTTTTTCCTTCTCTAACTCAGCAACAAGTGCTATGGACCCTCCTTTCTTCCTTCCTTTCTCCATCCTTTCATATTGCTCTACTTTAAGCTAATAGGTTTTCAGAATGCCATACAGTCTCTCCAAGGTGAACTCCTTGTAATCCTGTGAATTTCTCAATGAGACTGTCATTGGCTTCCACTCCTTTGGAAGAGATCTAAGGAACTTTAGGTGAGAGTCTTTTGTTTAATAGACTCTTCCATGCAACTTTAGAGCATTTAGCAGCTTTTGAAATATACTAAATATATCAGTGAGAGACTCACTTTCTTCACAGTGTAAATGCTCATATTGCTGAATTAGCAGCTGCATCTTGTTCTCCCTTACTTGCTCAGTACCATCACAGATAATCTGTATTATGTCCCAAACTTCTTTGGATGTTTTACAGTTAATGATGTTATCAAACATATCACCATCAACTCCATTGAACAATATATTCATGGCTTTCTTATCCTTCCTGACTTGCTCAATATCAGGGTCTGACCATTCATGCCTAGGTTTTGGAACATATAGCTCATTGCCAGTTGCAGCTGTCATTGGTACATGAAGACCTCTCTCTATGAAGTCCACATAGGCCTCATCTTGAGAAAGAAGATGTAGGTGCATCTTCACTTCCAGTGGTGATAATTATCTTTGTCCAGAAATGGAATTTTAACTCTAACATCCTTTTTGTTCATCTTGTTGTTTGTTGTGATCTTTACACTCTTTGTACTTCAAGAGCTTGCTCTGATAGCAATTGTTATTCCCTAACAATACAACAAGAATTACAGAAGGGGGGGGGGGTTGAATGTAATTCTGATTTCTTTTCAAGATTTTAAAATAGTTCTAACTTAATACATATAACAGTGTTTGATTTGCAATGGTGCGGAATGAAAGAGTGATAGAAATCAAAACAATAAGTAATAAAAACATAAGCTTTTAAAACATTCTGGTGGATTTGAAAGTATCCACCATATATATATATATCAATTGAGAACCCTGTGAAGCTTTGAATAGCTCACAACTGCTTTACAAGTTGAACAAACAAACTACAGAGAAATACTTACAGAATACAGCTTGATATGTTTCTCTGGAAAATGTATTTGCTTAGTTAATTGTTCTACTTGTTTCACTTAGTTTATATATCACCAATTTAAATGACAATAAGACAAGATAATGAAACAAAACATATCTAGTCTAACTCCATGCTACTTCACTACTCTATTCCAGCATATTTGAATATCTTCACAATTGCATGGAAATGGTAATGCTTCTGCGAACAACCAACGCATGTGACTGTGTTTTCACTGTCAACAACTATTTAAATTTGATCATCCGTCGGGACTATGTTTGTCATCCGTCGGGAGTCTTGATGATTCTCCGTCGGGAATCTTGTAGATCATCCGTCGGGAGTCTATCTGCCACTTGACTCTATTTTACTTATACATAATTACAAGACTTCTCATATTTACAATTAGGTAACCTATTCTGCATATCAATCTAGTAGTCAACATGACTTAGAGAACCCTATACAATCTACTTGACTAAAACATATTGTTTGCAGAAATATGCTACAGTACTTATTTGTTAATAAGATACACTCTCGATGGATGTCAAATTGTCATCCGTCGGGACTATAATGTTCATCCGTCGGGACTATATTAGATCATCCATCGAGAGCTACAAATTTCACTAAGTTAAATCTACTAAGGTGTTTTGTTTAACTTATCATCAAGTTCACAACATATTCCTAACAGTAAGAGGTATTCCTCAAGTGGAATTCTTAAAGGATGGACTGTGTGATGCATGTTAGAAAGGAAAGTAGATCAAGGCATCATTCAGAAAGAAGCTTGATTCAATAATTGAAGAACCTTTGCAACTACTACACATGGATTTATTTTGACCAGTCAATGTATTGTCCATCTCAAGGAAAAGACACTATCTAGTAATTGTGGATGATTTCTCAAAGTTCTCTTGGACATATTTTCTCAAATCCAAAGATGAAGCTAGTGAAATCATCATCAATCACATAAGACAAGTCAACAATCATCCTGATTTCAAAGTAAGAAGGATCAGGAGTGACAATGGAACTGAGTTCAAAAATTATGTGATGAGATCATTTTTTGAAGAAAATAGGATCATGCATGAATTTTCAGCATCAAGAACTCCACAACAAAATAGAGTGGCGGAAAGAAAGAACAGATCTCTTATTGAAGCTACAAGAACAGTGCTGGAAGAATCAAAGTTACCAGCATATTTTTGGGCAGAAGCTGTAAATACTGCATGCTACACTCAGAATATTTCTTTGGTTAATCAAGCAAAATGCATGACACCCTACCAATTGTTCAAGAACATGAAGCCAACATTAAACTTTCTTCATGTCTTTGGCTATAAATGCTATATCTTAAGGAATCAAACTGATCAAAGTGGAAAGTTTGATGCCAAAGATGATGAAGGCATCTTTGTTGGATATGCAGTTCGAAAAGCATATAGAGTCTACAACCTCAGAATCAACATTGTATGGAATCTGTACATGTTGTGTTTGATGATAAAAAGATTGAAGGACTGCAAGATGAAGATTTCCATGAAAGACTCAAATTTGTCAATATTTAGATGATTTGTGAAGATAGTGATGATAAAAGTGATCAAGAACCATTATCTAAGGACAATGCAGAAAAGTCTACAACTAATGAAGCACATAATTCAACATTCGTCAAATGACCAAGTGCATCATCCGTTGAAAAACAATATGCATCATCCGTCGAAAGGCAAAGAACAACATCCGTTGATCCATCAATAGGAGTTGAAAGCCAAGTCATATCACAATCAGAAAGAACCCCAACTTCTAATCAAAGATCCAAAAACTCAGTGGGAGTTTCTTCTAATCAAAACTCTGTCACACATCAAGACAACAATGAGGCCTCTTCATCTAGAACTAATTTACCTCAACAGAGAAAATGGACTAGAGATCACTCATTTGAACTAATCATTGGTGATGTATCTTCAAGTGTGCAAACAAGAAAAGCAACTCAAGAAGAATGTCTTTATAGCACCTTTCTATCTCAGGAAGAACCTAAAAGGGTAGAGGAAGCTCTGTTGGATCCTGATTGGGTTTTAGCTATGCAAGAGGTGTAATAACCTGAAATTTTGGACTAAATGAATTTTTTTTATGAATAGTGATTTTGCTTTGAAACCCTGATGAATAGTAACTTTGCTAATTGTGGAATATTATCAGACCACCTTATATAGGAGTTCTTTTATGAAAACTCGGAGTCCGTATTAGTGTTCACTGATAAAAATAAGTGTATGTAAAAGCCGTTAGAAATCGAAGATGGGCACTTATATTTTTCCCGAGATTCCATCAGACACTAAAGGAATTAAGTAGACAATGTTAAGATTGAAGAAATAAAAGATACCAAGGAGGTTCTAGTAAACCCCTAGCAATAAAATCACGGATATATTCCCTCAAACGATCAACGATATTGAGCGATAAACGAGACGTAAAATAATTTAACGATCAAGGACGAATGCATGCAAGTAGTATGGGGATAAAGCTTCCAAGAGAAGCTAAAACAAGTGGTTAAGAGCTTAAGATACCATCCACAACAATTTGCCAACACTTGGCAAGGGAATGATGTCACTAAGATGATGTAATCACTTTAAACAAGTGGATTAGTATAGATATTATCAAACCACACATTTGGACACATTATTCAAAATCAACCAAGCAAGCCAAAGACTACTTCAACCTTTTTTTCATGAAAAACCCGAGAGGAAAAGAGACTAAAAATGGAGGAGAAAGAAAAGCTTGTATCTTGAGTTTCCCTTGGCCGTTTTGCGCGTTCTACCTATCAAATTGAAGCCCTCAAGAAGCTCTACACAATTATGGTAACCACTATCCTCACCTTTTTTATTTCCATACCCGTTTTTAACATTTTACAGTTCAGGGGAATAGTGTTTCAAGAATTAACTGTGTTCTTGATTTTGTTTTGAGGTTTTAATCATTTTAAGGCTAGTTAAGGATCATCTAAGTTTTGTTAAGCATTACCCACTCTCCAAGGAAGGTATAACCTCTTCCCCTCTTTGTGTTTAAGCCATACCATGAGTTTTAAACTTGTTCTTTAAGAGTTCATGGATGTTTGTATGATTTTAGAGTAGTTATAAACTTTAAATGGAAGTTATGAGTTATTATGTAAATGGATGATTGTGAGGAACTTGTTTTGGTGTATGATGAAGTTGAGGGGCTGTTTGGAATGTTATAATGTAGTATGTTGATTGTTGGGTTGGTTTGGTATGGTTGTGGTCTTGTAAAAAAATTTGAGAATCGCTAAGTTATAGCCGTCGTAATGCCCAATTTTGCTTAGACTGTTTTGTGCATAACTTTTGCACCCGATACTCACTGCCATGAACTTACCATTACCATTCTTAGATATTTTATGATTCAAGCTTCGTTTTGATATATTTTTCACTTAGATCCGATGTACGGTTTAGGAGAAACGACCGTTTTAGTAAACGGCGTTTCGCGGCGATACCACCACCAAACGCCAAACTTGTAAAATGTTTTCAAAAATCGTAAAAGGCTTCGTTGGTCTCGAAACTTTTTGATACCCTGTATGGGACATTAAATAAGAGTCTCGAGTTGGAATCTCCTTAAAAATGTTATTTCTTAATTTAATAAAAATAGTGGAGCCGACGGTGCGTAAGCGACGCCATTAGTAAACAACCTAGTAGTCGAGCGTTAGCGCTCCTAAGTGTCAAGAATTGAGTAGTCGCATGGCGACCGAAGGTTAACCTTGTACATTGATGACATTGTAGATTACCAGAGCGATTTCAGACCACCGACTACCCCCGTACTCTCAGGAAAGTTTTCTACCCGTTATACTGTTGTTGTGAAGTAATTTATTGATGCATTATCTTGAGATACGTGCATGGTTATTATTAAAAAAGTCTTGAGATATATTGGAGCATGTGATATGATATTTATATGCATGCCTGTTTCATAATCTTGATATTCTATTATCAATTCAAATGCTTAAAAGCTGCATAATACCTATGCTAGAGATAAGCAGTAGTTGCGTATACCCTTAATATAAGGGACCCGAAGGTGAACATTTTTCTAAACCGGGATTTGATGTTCCTGAGTATAATATATATATATAGTTATAGTTTTAAAAAATATTAATCGAATAAGGTATGTTCGATAGTTTTGAATAATAATCAAACTTATTTTCAATTATTCAAATAAAGATCATACTTTCGTATAAGTGTATCTTTTGTTATTTATTATTCATTTCAAGTATGAGTTTTAAAAATTCTACTTCAATTATTTTATAAAGATTATCCTTTATGGGAATATTATTTAAATAATAATATTCAGACATTTTCATATATATCGGGACTGATTTATTTTATTAAATCAACATTACTCCAAACATTCTTAAAAATATTTTCGAGTCTTCAAAATGATTTTAAAAGTTTGAGCGGATCCCAAAACTCGTTTTCAAATTTAAGATCTTCCTTTCGAAAGGGGATTTAAATACTCGCTTAAAAATCTGAGGGATCCGACTCTGTGGTATATTTTATATTCGCAACGAGGTTGCTGTTTTGATAAAAGAATTTGATTACTTCCCCAACGTTCGGGAAGTAAGTCCATCTAATTGAGTCGGCATAAGCGACAGGCCGGGGTACGGTCTATCAAAGTGTAAGTGGCTGGGTGGCAGTCCATCAACGCGTAAGAGGCCGGGTGGCGGTCCAGCACAAGGTCCTAATACGGCCAGGGTGATGACCGGTGGGGGGTTCATCCATCTACTAGTAGAAAAGGTTACTTATTGGTATCTTTGCTTGATCAGCAAGATATCGGGTTTATGCCAAAATTCTCTTCGTTCCAAATTCATTGGATATTACAACTCTGTTTATACTTTTCATAACAGAGGTTTTCAGGGAATGTATGAGAGATATATAGGTATATATATCAGGACTTAATGAAGTATCTAGTAACTTCATTTCTTTAAATGATATTTCAAAGATTGAATCTATTCAAGTCTTATCTTGTAGTCTCATCTATATGATGAACTTTTGAAACTGATTATATCTTGAACGGTGGTAGTTCAAGTAGTATTCGGAAAAGGTATAAGTATATTGGAGTATTTTGTAACTTCATCTTTTCAACTTATCTCTAGTTAATGATTATCTTATACATGACAAAAATTTTCAGAAAAATGTTGAGACAAGGTTATATATATGAGATCACCTTGCAACAATATTTTTGTACAGCCCTGTGTATATTATGCATGGAAGAGGATTTCCAAGATTTTGAAAAGTATATATACATATATACTGATTATTTTGCGACTTGGTCGCGTTAAGATATCAAACTTGGTTCATATCTGCTTGACCAAGACTTTTATGAGTACTATGAGAATGCTCATATAATGTTAATTATTATACATATTATTTCGGTGGGCTTGTTGCTCACCCTTGCTTTCTTTTTTCATCACACAATAACAGATAGAAAAGATGAACAGGACCAAGCTCCCAATCCGCGAACGGATAGAAAACGTTTCGCAGTTTCCTGTAGGCGTTGATGCCGCTGTAGCTGAGGTAGGAAATACCGATAGGCTAGGTTTTCAACTGTTGATGTACCAGACTTATGTATATTTATGAATTGTAATAATGGAAAAGAATATGTAAATTTATTCAAAACCCCTTTTGAGGTGTAATGGCTTATAATTGTGGAATAAAATGACTTGTATTATTTTTGGTATTCATCTCTGAGACTATAACTTGTGGTGTGTGTGTATATTGTGGGGTCACAGTACGCAGTAGTTGGTTATTTATTAAGATTAAGAGTTATTAAGGGAAATAGAACTCGTGACAACTCGGATCCCCGACCTCGGATTTGGGGGTGTTATAGGAGGAGCGAAACTAATTTGAAAGGAATAAAGTATGAAAGCTGGTACCCAAGCCTAAACGAAAGAATCCTATTGACAACAAGTGGGTATTCAAAAAAAAGATGGATGAAAATGGCATAGTATTCAACAAGAAGGAATAGATTTTTATGAAACTTTTACTCTTGTTGCAAGACTTGAAGCCATCAGAATTTTCTTAGCCTATGCAGCCCATGCTAATTTCAAGGTCTATCAAATGGATGTCAAAAGTGTCTTTCTTAATGGAAATTTGGAGGAGGAAGTTTATGTCAGTCAGCCTCCTAGTTTTGAAGATCCAAATTTTTCAGAATATGTCTACTATCTTTTGAAAGCACTTTATGGACTAAAGCAAGCACCTAGAGCCTGGTATGTCAGTTTATCAAAGTTTCTCTTTGAAAATTATTTCACCAGAGGTACTGTTGATAAAACTTTATTCTTTAGAAATGTTAATGGCTCTAGTATACTTGTTCTAATTTATGTAGATGATATTATATTTGGCTCTACATATGAAAAACTTTGTAAAAAGTTTACCAAATTGATGCAAAGTAAATATGAAATGAGCATGATGGGAGAACTAACTTACATTCTTGGTTTACAAGTTAAGCAAGTTAGTGATGGAATATTCATAAGTCAAACCAAATATATTTATGATCTTTTGGAGAAGTTTGACTTAATGGATTGCATATCTACAAAAACTTCCATAGCCACTGCAACCAAACTTGAATTAAACACTACTGAAAACTCTGTGGATATTTCAAGTTATAGAGGCATGGTTGGTTCACTTTTATATTTAACAGCCAGTAGGCCAGATATAATGTTTTCTACCTGTCTTTGTGCTAGATTTCAGGCTGATCCTAGAGAATCTCATTTAATAGCTATTAAGAGAATTTTCAGATATATCAAAGGAACACCAAAACTTGGCATTTGGTATCCTAGAGATTTTGGTTTTGATCTAGCTGGTTATTCAGATGCAGATTATGCAAGTTGTAAAATTGATAGAAAAAGTACAACATGAACCTGTCAATTTCTAAGAAATAAGCTAGTATCCTGGTTCAGTAAAAAGCAAAATTCAATTTCTACTTCTACTGCTGAATCTGAATATATTGCTGCTGGTAGCTGTTGTGCACAAATTTTATGGATGAAAAATCAACTGTTGGACTATGGTCTACAGGTGAATAAGATTCCTATTTTCTGTGATAACACAAGTGCCATTGCAATCACTGAAAATCCAGTATAATATTCAAGGACCAAGCACATTGACATCAAGTACCATTTTATTAGAGAACATGTTATGAATGGTATTATGGAACTTCATTTTGTTCCAAGTGAGAAGCAACTTGCAGACATCTTTACCAAGCCACTTGATGAATCCACCTTTACTAGGTTGGTAAGTGAGTTAGGTATGCTTAACTACTCTTAATTTATATTGATGTCTAAGCAAATTGAAATACAGCTAGCGTAAAAATTGATATTTTCTGTCAAAGATAAAATTTTGGCTAAGTCAGAATTTATATCTCGACGGATGTTCATTATGTTGGGGATTCAGGAATATAAACGTAGTGGAAAATGAAATACTTCGAATCCCTACCTCAGGATCTATGTATAATGAACGGATGATTATTGAGAATAGGATCATGTACCTTAATAAAGCTTTCCTTCTGAATATGATGAACGTTCTGATCTTGATGAACCACAGCAGTCCTCCTTGCGAAGATCTGCTCTCCAAAGATATATCCACACGAATGTCCGATCGTTCAACGATCACCGGTACTAGCCGATATGGTTGCCTCCTCCTCTCTCTCTCTCTAGCCTCTCTTAGATGTAGAACTGCTAGGGTTTTTCTCTAAAACATGATGCAACTTCTAACCCTAAAATTATACATCTTAATGCATATATGTGGGAGAGAGAATTAAGGCCTAACCCTAAACCTAATGGGCTTCTAAAAAGACCCATTCTGTTTTGGGTTTATATTATTATTAAATTTAAATTCTAATATATTTATAATTAATCAAGTCTCACGTAATTAATTTAATAATTAAATTCGAATAAATAATAATAAAATATTTAAATTCATAATTTAAATAATACTCTGTTTAAACGTTTTTTGTGTGTGGCCCTTTAGGTTATTATTACGTTCGCAATAATTTTATTTTCCAATAAAAAAATTATAAACAATGAGTGACATCTAGTAATACATCATTGATCCCAAGTAATAATAATAATTGGTGATTCAATTAAATCTTTCGTGAATAATGTACAATGTAATATAATACCTTTAGCCTTATATAATAGATCAAACTCGATGCATGCATTGTGTCATCCTCTCCAAGCGTGTAATCCTTCTTTCCTTAATCAATGAGTAAACTATTAAACAAATCACTATTTTAAGCACGACCATGCATTTTATAGTCTTACTCAATCAAGAGGCCAATAATATCACTCCTTTAATATATGAGGGCTAAATCCCATCTAGATCATTCATATTTCTCATACGATTCATAATATACCCAATGTCTACCTTTATGATTACCCGATCAAGGATAACTTTCAATAGTATCAAAGTATATTAATTCTCGTATAGAAATATAATGATTTCAGGTCTAAGGACCAATACATCATTATCACTGTGAGATTAACTTATGACACCTTAAACATGTAGTATCTCACAACGGGTCAATCCAGTACCATGTATTTAATATATGTTCCTGTGTTTTTAATTTTAGTATAACCATACCTATGATCAATTAGATGTGATCATCAGTCAACAAATACACTAGTCTCAACATATTTATTATCATCCCTTAGTAATAATACTTGACTAGGGACCTTTAGGAATAATAATACTATTCTCATAATCTCATTTCTAAGTCACGTACTTAGAAATATAGATTTATATATCATATTCAAAGGACATTTATTAATCTAACATTTTATCACAGAAAATAAAGATATAATAAATTACTAAAGAATAATCCATAGAATCATAATTAATAATCCAAATGTTTCATAGTATGAACATAATAGTGTTGTCTCTATGGCATAAAATGTTATTTCCTAACAATACAACAAGAATTACAGAAGGAGGGTTGAATGTAATTTTGGCTACTTTTTCAATATTTTAAAAACAGTTCTAACTCGATAAATATATAAGTGTCTGATTGGCATATTGTAGAATGAAGTAGTTATATAAATCAAAACACAAAGTAATAAAAATACAGGCTTTTAAAACTTTCTAGTGGATTTAAAAGTATCCAGCAGATATATATATATATATATATATATATATATATATATATATATATATATATCGAATAAGAACCCTGTGAAGCTTGAATAGCTCACAGCTGCTTAAAAGTAGAACAAACAAACTACAGAGAAATTCTTGACAAGTACAACTTTTTCTATCTCTCTTTGAAATGTGTTTGCTTAGTTTAATGTTCTACTAGCTATACTTGGTTTATATATCACCAAGTTTACATGATAATAAGATAAGATAATAAAACAAAACATATCTAGTCTAACTCCATGCTACTTCACTACTCTATTCCAGCATCTTTGAATACCTTCACAATTGCATGGAAATGGTAATGCTTCTTTGTTCTCAAATTCCTGCTTAACAGGCTGCCACATTCCTTTTGTAAACACCCAACGCATGTGACTATGTTGTCACTGTCAACATATATTTGAATTTGATCATCTGTCGGGTACATGTTTTTCATCCGTCGGGTAGCTTTGTTGATCATCTGTCAGGTAGCTATTTGTCACTTGACTCCATTTCACTTATACAGAATTACAAGACATATTAAATTTATAATTAATCAACCTATTCTGTATATCCACTAGTAGTCAATGTGACTCATATGCTCCTACAAAATCTACACAAAGTTGTTTGCAGAAATGTGCTACATATCTTATTTTTACATAAGTTACTCACCCGGTGGATGTAAAAACGTCATCTGTCGGGACTATAATTAATCATCCGTCGGGATTATATTTGATCATCCGTCGAGTGCTACAAAATAAACTAAGTTAAATCTACTAAGGTGTTTTGTATAATTTATCATCAAGTTCACAACATATTCCTAACAATCTCCCGCAATTTATGTCTAGTGGAATTGTAGCAATAAATTAAGAGAAACTTGATGATAAAAAAACACCCTAATGATACAGATTGAAAGGTAGTAGATAAAATTGATAAGTGCTGCAATATTTACTGAAAATTTAACAAAGCAAAATGTACAAAGAAGTTGCTCACAATTATTATCAAGGTGCTCCTCTAGGCTGAGTAGATAAGTCTATTTCTTTGATTGTCTGGATTTCTTCCCAAGCCTCATGTTGTTCTCTTCTATCTGATTTTGGAGTTGTATGTGGAACTCAAGTTCATCAGCTTCTGAGAGATCTAGCATTTCTTGCATTTCCAGTAGAGTCTCATTGCTAGAGATACTCAACTGGTCCTCCAATCTGAAGAATCTTCTTACTCCCTTTTCATCCCTGAATTCCATCAGCCAATAAGGCCTCAAATGCACTCTCTTTCCTATGAAGGGAATTGACAGAGTTTTTGGTAGTGCATCTTTAGCTTTATTACTCCTCAGCTCCTCAATCTTCTTTAGAACTAATCTCCTTGCAGTCATATTGTATCCAAAGTTGTTTTTAAAAGATGAGTAGATCTTTATCAGAACAGATTGGCTTTCTAGAAGAATCCTGTGAAGTGGCCATGTCATCTCTTTCCCTCCCTTGTATTTAAATACCAGTCTCTCAGGAAGATGTCTGTAAGCATCAATCCCTCTTACTTCTTCCAGTTCATCCAAGTAGAGATTCAAGTCTGAAAACTCCTTGATATCACAGATATACATAAGATCTCCCTTGTTGACTGTGGGTTGAGATTTTATTAGGGTCTTGGATCTAAGAGACACATGCTTCACTTTCTTGATTGCTCTAGTCTTTGTTTTCTTTGGCTTATTGAAGATTGGAAAGTTTGGTTCAAGAATTGACAAACTATCCCAGTCTACTGTCTCGAATTATGGGTTCACCATGAATGTTACTAGTTGGATCCACCACTTTGAATTCTTCAAATACCACTGAGGGTTTTGATGTCTGAGTTGAAGTTGTAGGCTTTTTGGGAATGTAGTCTTCCATTTCTTCATCACTAAATTCCAATTTTTTTGGAGGGTAGCTTGTATCTGAATCTTCTTATCTATTGTGGTTCCTGTTGCATTACCTGATCTTGTGGTACAACTATTACAGTTGATTGTGCAGAAATCTCTGTTGTGGTTTTTACAGCTTGAAGTTTGGCCAAGATAACAGCTTGCTTCTTCTTTTATTTGAGCTTCTTAGCATCCAGAATAGCTTGATTCTTTTCTTTCCTGTTTTTTTCCTTCTCTTCCTTCTTAGCTTCCACAAACATAGGGTGTCCAATCACCACACAAATTTCCTTACCATTTCTGTAAATCTTGGCAATTATTCTTCTAAGTGCTGAATCTGTAGGATCTTTGAAAAATGCAATTGACCTAGCTAACAGCTTCTTCTCATCTAGCCTAGGTGTCTCATACACAGTATTCATAGGATTCTTGTCTGAAAACTTAGAGTAGTTTCTTTTAGGCTTCATGATAAGATTTGCCTTTGGAGATTTTACACAAGAAGTTTGGCCCTTTTCCAGATAATTCATACTTATATCATTCACATAAATCTTCTTGGCTTGAGAGTGATGAATGAAGATTTTGTCTGGTTTCTGAATTGGCCCATACTTTTGTTGAATTTCTGCATTTATTTTCCTCCATTTTTCTTTTAATTCCTTCTCAGCTGCTGCTACATCAATCTTTAGCAGTTTATCATTTATTTCCAGTTTTGCTGCTGCCAGATTTATGATGTCAATGCTGTCCATGGCTGGTGGCTTTGTGAAAGCAATTGTAGGCACAATTAATTTGCTAACTTGAATATTGAGCTATTTCTCCCCCTCACTAGATGGGCCTTTCTCCTCCTTTTTATTAGCATCAAGTTGGAGAGTGGAAGGGAGCTGAACAACCACCAACTGTTGGAGCAGAGCAGTCTGAGTTTCTTGATTAGCAAGTATCTTGGCCATTGACTTCTCCACATCAGATAATCTAGAGTCCATGGCCTCAACCTTTCTATTGAGATCAGCCTCCTTCCTTAGCTTCTGAGCTATCTCAGTCATGGTGGTTCCAGGAAGTCTAGCATCCAACCTTGCTATGAAATCCTGTTTTACTTCAGAGACTTCCTGCTTGATTTCATCCACACTTTAGCCGTGTTGGAGAGCTTGAATCTTATGCAGCTGTAGTGCTTCAAGATGTGCTGTTAGTAGCCTCTTGGTGCTGGCATTTGTAGATGTCTAAATGGTTGTTTGGGTGTCATGAATCAGCTTAAATAGTGTTGATTGAAGATGCGAGTATGAACATTCTTTTGTTAGCATCCAGGCAGGAACATCTGCATCTCCCCTATGCTCATGCTGTCTTCCTCATCATCCCTACCAACATCCCCAAATGAGTCTTCAGCCAGTTCAAAATCACTGCCAGAAGTTGAAGGCATAGCAGTGATTGCATCCTTTGCTCTTTGTAGAGATTGAGTAGAATGCACCAAATTAAGAATTCTTTCAGCCTCCTCATTGCCCTGTGCAAATAATGTTTGATAAGCTGTAACTGGATGAGTAAATGTCTCAGCATCTAAAGAAGTAGAATCTATGACAGCCTGATATTCTTTCTGAAATAGTCTTTTCCTTTCTGCATCACTGACATTCATTGACTCACTAGCAATGGTATCCATCCTTATCTCTCCAGTACTTGCATTTCTCTCATGATCTCTCTCTTTTTGCATCAAGGGCTCCCCTTGGCTTCCCACCCTCATACCCTCACCTTCACCATCTAAGGTGGGACTCCTCTCACTCACTTTTGCCAGTTCTGAAGAAATGAATTGCATTGGTTTACTCATTTTCTCTCCTTTTGCCTGGGAGCAACCCAGCCTCTCACTCATTTCACTCCCTTCCCTCAGTTCTAAGAGTGATTGCACTACCACTAAGTCTTCTGCACTTGTGATAATTAAAGAAATTTAAAGTTGTGCAAAGACTCCCGAGGGATGATGAATATACATCGGGATAGTAATATGGCTATCCAACGGATGACTGCTATTAGGCTTATCTGTTGGGATACAATCACTACTCGACGGATGATGAATATCCATCGAGATAGAAGAAATGAATGAGTTTGGAGTGGAGACTGTTGTAGACTCTGTGTAGATTGATGAAAAGTTAGGCACAGATGTCTCAACAGACTCAGAAAGAAATGGCAAGTGAGCCAACAAATCATCTAAAAGATGATGCTCATTTGCTTGGACTTTTGGCTTCTCCAAAAGAGTTAAAGATTGAGAATTTGGAAGTGATGTATTAATCATGTCAATATCCAGTGAGTGTGTGGGTGAATTTGGTGTTTCAGGTGCTTCAATTGTTACGGATTTTGGCTGTGACTCCTTATTTATTGGAGTCACATTAATCTGACTTTGAGATGGTGCAGTGACTGGGTCTTTAGCTCCAGTTTGCACTATATGTGTTCCCTGTGCATCCCCAAGGGTATTTGATCTTTTCTTTCTAGCATAAGTTTGTGGTGAACTTGTGTCCCTGACCCTCTTGATCTGTGCTCCTGGTTGGGAGCTTGTTTCAATAGTGACACCCTTTTGGGAGGATGAAACTAGAATTGAGCTTATTTCCTTATTAACAACCACAGTTTGTTGGGAAACTCTGGTGTGGCTAGGCTTGGGTACACTCATCTCACCAGCCTTATCCTTAGGGTTTCTTTGATTTTCACCCTGTCCCTCACCTTGCTCACTCACCTTCACACTCCCCTCTTTGTGTTTTGTAGATTTTACAACTGATTTCTTTTGAAAGAAACTAGAGGGGGTTTTCTTAGTTTTGGATTTTGAAATTGTTGGTTTGGTAGCTTGGGTAGGCATCTGTTGGGTCATTGACACAGATGCCATAGTTACACTAGAAGGCAAAGAAATGTGTGAGGTTGGAAGAGTGGAGACAATGATGCTTACCTCACTTACCTGAGGTCCCTCCATGACTGGAAAATAGAATAGGGGTACCTCTTTTTGGTGATTTTCTCTATTAAGATCTGCAATAATTCTTCTTTCTTGAACCCAACAATTCACCTTGTTGGTTGGGTTCTCAATTGCAATGTCCTCAATAAGATGGTTAGCAAGCATCATAAAGAATCTAGCATAATAGACACTTTTACCTCTCTTATTGAGTTCTCCTAATTTAAACCTAACTCAAATATGATTAAGTCACTGAAGTTAAAGTACTTATCAGTAACTAGCATATAAAGCATGTTAAGCATGGAAATGTTAACAGAATCAAAGTTACTAATCTTACCAAAAAATACTGTAGTTACCACATCACACAAAAAGCTCCATTCCTTTCTAAGACCTAACCTACTAATTTCACTTAACTTAGAAGTAAAAAGTGCATAGCCCATGGAATTTAGCATGTTAACTATATCAGTGTCTGTGTGTGGAACAGTAGTAGTGTTATCTGGAATTCTAAAGCATGCTTTGACAATGTCACTATTAATTCAAAACTGTTTACCTTTGAGAGTGAAAGTTATGGTCTTATCAGTTGAGTTGTACACGATAGTTGTCCATATCTCCTCTACAACCTCACAGTAGATTGTGGGAGATTCCAACATCGCATAGTTGAGTTTACAGCCTTTCACAAAATCCATCATTTTGTAAAAATCTCCAGACTGTTGAATCTCCTTGTTCACTAGAGCTGTGAAGTTGTTCTTTTCATAGATATATCCAGTTTGAGACATGATTTTGACTACAGATGCCATTGTTAGAAATTTGAAATTTGCAGAGAGAGTATTTGCTTTTGAGGAAGAAAAAAGTTAGAGCAATCAAATTGAGAATGATAAAAGAGTAGAATAGAAATGAATTATGCTTTTATACTATCTCAGAAATAAACGGTCAAAAATAATAAAGTGAAATAAAGTAACGAATCAAAATAGCCCAAAATAGCCGTTTAAAAAAAATAAATAAGCTGTAAAAATTCTGTCACTTATCCGTCGTGTTGTGCTTACAAACTGTAAGTATACTCGATGGATCACATTTAGAGTTTTAACGGCTAAGATTGAGACAATTCTAAGGATGAGGATAAATCAATTATCCGTTAGGTTATGAAATAATCCAGAAAAGTAATTGATTTTCATTAACAAATGATATTTCGACGGATGACCAAAATCGATGGATAATGAGTATCTGTCGGGATGTAAATTTTGACTTAGCCAAAATTTCATCCAAAGCTGAAAAATCAATTAATTTTCTGGCTACATTAAAACTTGCAAAAGTATTTGAAATAATTCAAAAATAGTTAAGCATACCTAACTTACTTACCAACCTTGAAAAGGTGGATTCATCAGGCGGCTTGGTAAATATATCTGCAACCTGCTTTTCACTTGGAACAAAATAAAGTTCCATAGTACCATTCATCACATGCTCCCTAATGAAGTGGTACTTGATGTCTATGTGCTTTGTTCTTGAATGCTGCACTGGATTTTTAGTGATGGAAATTGTACTTGTGTTATCACAGAAAATGGGAATTATATCCACTTGTAGAACATAGTCCAACAATTGATTTTTCATCCACAAAATATGTGCATAACAACTACCCGCAGCAATATATTCAGCTTCAGCTGTAGAAGTAGAAACTGAATTTCATTTTTTACTGAACCAGAACACAAGCTTGTTCCCTAGAAATTGACAGGTTCCTGTTGTGCTTTTTCTGTCTATTTTACAGCCTGTATAATCTGTATCTGAGTAACCAGTTAGATCAAAACCAAAATCTCTAGGGTACCAAATGCCAAGTTTTGGTGTTCCCTTGAGATATCTGAAAATTCTCTTGATAGCTACTAAGTGAGATTCTCTAGGATCATGCTAAAATCTAGCACAAAGACAAGTAGCAAAGATTATATCTGGCCTACTAGCTGTTAAGTACAGAAGTGAGCCAACCATGCCCCTGTAGCTTGAAATATCCACAAACTTTTCAGTAATGTTTAATTCAAGCTTAGTTGCAGTGGCTATGGGAGTTTTTGTAGATGTGCAATCCATTAGATCAAACTTCTTCAAAAGATCATGAATATATTTAGTTTGACTAATGAATATTCCATAACTAACTTGCTTAACTTGTAAATCAAGAAAGTAAGTTAGTTCTCCCATTATGCTCATTTCATACTTACTTTGTATCAATTTGGCAAACTATTTACAAAGTTTTTCATCTGTAGAGCCAAATATAATATCATCTACATAAATTTGAACAAGTATACTAGAGCCATTAACATTTCTAAAGAATAAAGTTTTATCAACGATAACTCTTGTGAAGTGATTTTTCAAAAGAAACTTTGATAAAGTGTCATTCCAGGCTCTTGGTGCTTACTTCAGTCCATGAAGTGCTTTCAAAAGATAGTAGACATATTCTGGAAAATTTGGGTCTTCAAAACCAGGAGGCTGACTAACATAGACTTCCTCCTCCAAATCTCCATTCAGAAAAGAACTTTTGATATCCATTTGATAGACCTTGAAATTGGCATGGGCTGCATAGGCTAAGAAGATTCTGATGGCTTCAAGTTTTGCAACAGGAGCAAAGGTTTCATCAAAATCTATTCCTTTTTGTTGACAGTAGCCCTTAGCAACCTATCTAGCTTTGTTCCTGACTACTATGCCATTTTCATCCATCTTGTTTCTGAATATCCACTTGGTGTCAATTGGATTCTTTCCTTTAGGTTTGGTTATTAGCTTCCATACCTTGTTCCTTTCAAATTGGTTTACCTCCTTCTGCATAGCTAAAATCCAATAAGGATCCAACAAAGCTTCTTCTACCTTTTTTGGTTCTTCCTTAGATAGGAAGCTGCTATATAGACATTCTTCTTGAGTTACTCTTCTTGTTTGAACTCTAGAACATGCATTACCAATGATGAGCTCAAAAGGGTGATCTTTAGTCCATTTTCTTTGTTGAGGTAGATTAGCTCTAGATGAAGAGGCCTCATTGTTGTCTTGATGTGTGACTGAGTTTTGATTATAAGAAACTCCCCCTGAGTTTTTGAATCTTTGACTTGAGAAAGGGGAACTTTCTGTAGGTGATCTATTCTGACTTTCAGCTTCTCTTAATGTTCCGACGGATGGTGCACTTTGTATCCCTACGGATGAAGCTGACTATCTCCCGACGGATAAGGCAGATTGTCTCCCAACGGATGAAGCATTTTGCAACTCGACAGATGTTGAATTATGTGCTTCATTAGTTGTAGATTTTTCTGCATTATCCTTATTCACGGTTTCTTGATCACTTTCATCATCATTGTCATCACTAACCATCTCTACATTATCAAACTTGAGGCTTTCATGGAAATCTCCATCTTGCAGTCCTTCAATCTTTTTGTCATCAAATAAAACATGTATTGATTCCATAAAAATGTTGGTTTTTAGATTGTAGACCCTATATGCCTTTCCCACAGCATATCCAACAAAAATTCCTTCATCTGCTTTAGCATCAAACTTCCCATGTTGATCAGTTTGATTCCTCAAGATATAACATTTGCAGCCAAAAACACCAAAGACATGAAGAAAATTTAGAGTTGGATTCCTATTCTTGAATAATTGATAGGGTGTCATGCATTTTTCTTGATTAACCAAAGAAATATTCTGAGTGTAGCAAACAATATTCATAGCTTCAGCCCAAAAATATGTTGGTAACCTTGATTCTTCAAGCATTGTCCTTGCAGCTTCAATAAGAGATCTGTTCTTTCTTTCCACTACTCCAATTTGTTGTGGAGTTCTTGCTACAGAAAACTCATGCATAATCCCATTCTCTTCATAAAATAATCTCATCACAGAATTCTTGAACTCTGTTCCATTGTCACTCCTGATTCTTCTTACTTTAAAATCAAGATGATTGTTGACTTGTCTTATGTGATTGATGATGATTTCACTAGCTTCATCTTTAGACTTTAGGAAATATGTCCAAGAGAACTTTGAGAAATCATCCACAATTACTAGGTAAAATCTTTTCCTTGAGATAGACAACACATTGACTTGTCCAAACAAATCCATGTGTAACAATTACAAAGGTTCTTCAATTATTGAATCAAGCTTCTTTCTAAATGATGCTTTGATCTGCTTTCTTTTCTGGCAGGCATCACACAATCCATCCTTATTAAACTCCACTTGAGGAATACCTCTAACTAGTTCTTTCTTGACAAGCTCATTCATGGTCTTGAAGTTTAGATGGGAAAGCTTCTTGTGCCATAGCCAGCTTTCATCTTGACTTACTTTATTAAGAAGACAAGTGACAAATTTTGCATTAGATGAGTTGAAGTCAGCTAGATACACATTTCCTTTTCTCACTCCAGTGAGAACCACTTTGTTGCTTCTCTTGTTTGTCACAACACAGGCTTCTGAATTGAAGGTTACTGAATTGCCCTTATCACAAAGCTGACTAATACTCAACAAATTGTGCTTGAGACCATCCACTAGGGAAACCTCTTCAATTATGACATTGTCTTTTAAAATCAAGCCATATCCTACATTATAATCCTTGCTGTCATCTCCAAAAGTAATACTTGGGCCAGCTCTCTCCTTGAACTCTGTGAGCAGGGTAGAATCTCCAATCATGTGCCTTGAGCAACCACTATCCAGATACCAAAGATTCTTTCTGTTTCCCTGCACACATCAAAATCAAATCAATTTGATTTTGGTACCCAAGTTTCATTGGGTCCTGCCTTGTAGCTTTCTTCTTTAGTTTCTTAGGTTTGATCTCATTTGACTTGGGGATTTCTGATTCATCCTAAGTCATCTGAGTTGGACCCTTGAAACTAGTCATTAAAACAGAATTGTCATGCACATTTTGATTAACAGGAAAGGGCATGCTATTTGCAAACATGTTATTCCAGTGAGGCATGCTAAATGGCATTTGAGGCATACTAAATGCATCATAATAAGGATTAGGCGCAAATAGCATATTAGCAAATTGTGCATTCATATTCTGAGTAGACATAACATTCATAAGCATGGTAGGCATGGCAGTCATGTTGGGAAAAGATGGAGGTGCAAATATAGGAGTAGGCATGACAAGTTTGCAATTAACAGACAAGTGATTAGCACTACCACACTTAACACAAATTTTTTTTGGTGCATATTTATCAGGTGTGCAGTTTTTATGTTTGTTAATTACTACTTTCCCATTTCTATTTTTTTTCTTTTTAGTTTCTGTTTTAACCTCAATCTTTTCTAATCTGTCATTCAATTGCTTGATGGATAGATAACCTACATTAACTTTCCTGTCTTTCTGAACTTGACTAGATTCTCCTAGAATAAAGTTCTTAGAAACTGATCTATATTCCTCATTTAACTTTGCTAGTTTAGCTTCGCTAATAGGTTTACTCACAACCAACGGATGTGGCTCTTTGTCACTCGACGGATAATCCTTCTGATTACCCGACGGATGATCTTCATCATCCGTCGAGTCCACATCTGTTAACAATCCTTCAACCAAATTGGACTCAAACTTCTCTTTACTCTTCTTCCAGGATGCATCACAAAAGGACTCAATACCTTGAACTTTAGTGATTTGAGCATGGATATCTCTGGATGATTTCCATGCTTTAATTACTTCCTGTTCTCGTTCAAGCTGCTTCTTTAAAATCTCTTCTTTCTTCAAGGACTCAGTTAATCCATCCTTAGCAATCTTACACTCAATTCTCAATTTTTCAAATTCAATAAACTGAGACTCTAGCACATTATTCCTCTCACTTAAAAACAAATTGTTTTCTTTAATTTTAGCATTTTCCTTAGTAAGGGACTTAAATGTAACACGCAAGTAATATAATTCTGTGGACATGTCATTTATGACATCATTACACTCAGCTTTAGATAAATGTGCTAGGTTAGTGGTGATTACCTGATTACTTGAAGAATTTGTTTCTGTTTCATCATACTTGGCCATCAGGGCTAGATTGACATAGTTTGTTTTTTCATCTTCATCCAAACCATCTGCAACCCAGTCATTCTCTTGTGTGATGAAAGCCCTTTCCTTTTGTTTGAGCAGCTCAAAGTATTTCTGTTTATAATTAACAGGCTCAAACTTCTTCTTGCTAGAATCGGACTTTCTACATTCACTTACAAAATGCCCTGCCAGGCCACATTTGAAACACTTGAATTTGGATTTATCCACCATGTTTCTACTTGGCTTGGCTGCTTCAAAATTCTTTTTGAATTTGATCTTGGAAAATCTTCTGGATAGGAATGCTAGATGTTCATCAATATCATCCATGTCATCTTGGCTGAAGTGATCTTCATTTTCAGCTGTTAGCCCTTTACCCTTGCTTTCACAGACCTTTGATGTAGACTCAACAACTCCTACCTTCATCTCTTTCTCCTTCTCTAACTCAGCGACCAGTGCTGTGGACCCTCCTTTCTTCCTTCCTTTCTCCATCCTCTCATCTTGCTCTATTTCAAGCTCATAAGTTTTTAGGATGCCATACAGTCTCTCCAAGGTAAACTCCTTGTAATCCTTAGAATTTCTCAATGAGACTGTCATTGGCTTCCATTCTTTTGGAAGAGATCTAAGGAACTTGAGGTTAGATTCTTTTGTTTGATAGACTCTTCCATGCAATTTCAGAGCATTTAGTAGCTTTTGAAATCTACTAAAAATATCACTGAGAGACTCACTTTCTTCACAGTGGAAGTGCTCATTTTGTTGAATTAGCAGCTGCATCTTATTCTCTCTTACTTGCTCAGTACCATCACAAATAATCTGGATTGTGTCCCAAACCTCTTTGGCTATTTTGCAGTTAATGATGTTATCAAACATATCACCATCAACTCCATTGAACAATATATTCATGGCCTTCTTGTCTTTCCTGACTTGCTCAATATCAGGGTCTGACCATTCATGCCTTGGTTTTGGAACAGATGGCTCATTGCCAGTTATAGCTCTCATTGGTACATAAGGACCTCTCTCTATGAAATCCACAAGGTGCATCTTCACCTTCCAGTGGTGATAATTATCTTTGTCCAGAAAAGGAATTTTAACTCCAACATCCTTCTTGTTCATCTTGCAGTTTGTTGTGATCTTTACACTCTTTGTACTTCAAGAGCTTGCTTTGATACTGATTGTTATTCCCTAAAAACACAACAATAATTATAGAAGGGGGGTTGAATGTAATTCTGGCTACTTTTTCAAGATTTTAAAAATAGTTTTAACTCGATAAATATATAAGTGTCTGATTGGCAGATTACGGAATGGAGTAGTTATATAAATCAAAACATAAAGTAATAAAAACACAGGCTTTTAAAACTTTCTGGTGGATTTGAAAGTATCCACCAGATATATATATATATATATATATATATATATATATATATCGAATGAGAACCCTGTGAAGTTTGAATAGCTCACAGCTGCTTACAAGTAGAACAAACAAACTACAGAGAAATTATTGACAAGTACAACTTTTTCTATCTTGCATTAAAATGTGTTTTCTTAGTTTAATTGTCTACTAGCTACACTTGGTTTATATATCACCAAGTTTACATGATAATAAGACAAGATAATAAAACAAAACATATCTAGTCTAATTCCATGCTACTTCACTACTCTATTCCAGCATCTTTGAATATCTTCACAATTGCATGGAAATGGTAATGTTTCCTTGTTCTCAAATTCCTGCTTAACAGGATGCCACATTCCTTTTGCAAATACCCAACGTATGTGACTGTGTGGTCACTGTCAACAGATATTTGAATTTGATCATCCGTCGGGTAGCTTTATTGATCATCCGTCGGGTAGCTTTGTTGATCATCCGTCAGGTAGCTATTTGTCACTTGACTCCATTTCACATATTCAGAATTACAAGACATCTTATATTTACAATTAATCAACCTATTATGCATATCCACTAGTAGTCAACATGATTCATATGCTCCTACAAAATCTACACAAAGTTGTTTGTAGAAACGTGCTACAGATCTTATTTTTACATAAGCTACTCACCCGGTGGATGTCAAATCGTCATCCGTCGGGACTATAATAAATCATCCGTCGGGACTATATTTGATCATCCGTCGAGTTCTAAAAAATACACTAAGTTAAATATACTAAGGTGTTTTGTTTAATTTATCATCAAGTTCACTACATATTCCTAACAATCTCCCCCAATTTATGTCTACTGGAATTGTAACAATAAATTAAGAGAAACTTGATGATAACAAAACACCCTAATGATACTAATTGAAAAGGTAGTAGATAAAATTGATAAGTGCTGCAGTATTTACTGAAAATTGAATAAAGCAAAATGTACAAAGAAGTTGCTCACAATCATTATCAAGGTGCTCCTCTAGGCTGAGCAGATAAGTCTATTTCCTTGATTGTCTGGATTTCTTCCCAAACCTCCTGTTGTTCTCTTCTATCTGATTTTGGAGTTGTCTGTGGAACTCAAGTTCATCAGCTTCTGAGAGATCTAGCATTTCTTGCATTTCCAGTAGAGTCTCATCGCTAGAGATACTCAACTGGTCCTCCAATCTGAAGAATCTTCTTACTCCCTTTTCATCCCTGAATTCCATCAGCCAATAAGGCCTCAAATGCACTCTCTTTCCTGTGAAGGGAATTGACAGAGTTTTTGGTAGTGCATCTTTAGCTTTATTACTCCTCAGCTCCTCAATCTTCTTTAGAACTAATCTCCTTGCAGTCATATTGTATCCAAAGTTCTTTTTGAAAGATGAGTAGATCTTTATCAGAATAGATTGGCTTTCTAGAAGAATCCTGTGAAGTGGCCATGTCATCTCTTTCCCTCCCTTGTATTTAAATACCAGTCTTTCAGGAAGATGTTTGTAAGCATCAATCCCTCTTACTTCTTCCAGTTCATCCAAGTAGAGATTCAAGTCTGAAAACTCCTTGATATCACAGATATACACAAGCTCTCCCTTGTTGACTATGGGTTGAGATTTGGTTAGGGTCTTGGATTTAAGAGACACAGGCTTCACTTTTTTGATTGCTCTAGTCTTTGTTTTCTTTGGCTTATTGAAGATTGGAAAGTTTAGTTCAGGAATTGGCAAACTATCCCAGTCTACTGGCTCGTCCTTAGGAATTATGGGTTCACCATGAGAAAGTATATAAGCTAATTTCATTTCTATTCTTTACTTTTATCTTTCTCAAGCAATTTCCTTAACTCTTTCTTCTCCATATCAAAACCTTTCTCTCTCTGCAAATTACTCTCATTCTCTGCAATGGCACCAATAGTCAAGATCATGTCCCAATATGGGTTTGTGTATGAAAAGAACAACTTCGGCGCATTAGTGAATAAGGAGATTGCTGCTTCTGAAGATTACCACAAAGTGATGGATTTCATTCGAAGTTGCAAACTAAAGTATGCTATGCTAGAGTCTCCTGTTATTTACTATGAAGTGATTGAAGAGATACGGACCACTGCTGTTTATAACTCAAGTGATAAAACCATTACTTTACTCTCAAAGGTACAAATTACTACATAAAGTGTGATATAATTCATGCCTGTTTTCAATTTCCTGAGAATAATACACTAACTCCACACACAGACATATATGTGAGTTCTCTGCTCAGTTCTATGGGCTATGCTTTTGACCCCACCAAGCTAGGTGATGTTAGAAGAAAAGGCCTCAGAAAGGAGTGGAGCTTTCTCTATGATTCCTTTATTAATGTATTTTCTGGAAAAATTAGTAATGATGCTATGACTTACTCACTTGTAAACATGTTATATATGTTGCTTAGTGATAAGTATTATAACTTTAGTGAGTCTGTCTTGTTTGAATTAGGTTTTAAGCTAGGGGACATTAAGAAAAGAT
This sequence comes from Apium graveolens, assembly GCF_009905375.1. Classification (NCBI taxonomy): domain Eukaryota; kingdom Viridiplantae; phylum Streptophyta; class Magnoliopsida; order Apiales; family Apiaceae; genus Apium; species Apium graveolens. The sequence goes on from NC_133653.1 coordinate 9,018,985, forward strand.
CTAAAAACATATATTATGGTAGATTCTTTATGTTAGTGGCTAACTTTGTTTTTGAAGATCTTATCATTGAGAACCCAACCAACAAGCTTGATTGTTGGGTTCAAGAAAGAAGGGTTATTGCTGACTTGAACAGGGCAAACAACCTCAGTGAGGTTCCCTTGTTTACATGCCAATCATGGAACAACCTCAGGTAAGTGAGGTAAAGGTTACTGTCCCTACTACTTCTCAACCACCTATTTATTTGCAATTAACTGTGGCCATAACACCTGTGACAGTGACCAAACAGGTGACTACCCAAGCCAAAAAACCAAAAATTTCTAAATCCAAGTCAAAGAAAGCCCCCTCTAGTTTCTCTCAAAAGAAGCTAGTTGTAAAATCCACTAAAAACCAAGAGGGGAGTGTGAAGGGAAGTGAGTCTGGTGAGGGACAAGGTGAACATAAAAGAAGCCCTAAGAATAAGGATGGAGAGGTGTATGTAACCAAACCTAGACACGCTGCAGTTTCCCAACAAACTGTAGCGATTAATAAGGATATAAGCTCATTACTAGTTTCATCCTTCCAAAATGATGTTACTATTGAAACAAGCTCTTAACCAAGAGCACATGCCAAGAGGGTTAGGGACACAAGATCACCACATAATTATGCTAGAAAGAAGAAATCCAAGACACTTGGGGATACACATGGTGCGCACACTGTGCAAACTGCAGTTAAAGACTCAGTTTCAGCACCTTCTCAAAGTCAGACTGATGTGGCTCCTGTAAATGTGGTGTCACAACCAAAATCTTTTGTGATAGAAGCACTTCACACACAAAACTCACCCACAGATTCTCTGGATGCGGACATGATTCGTACATCAATTCCTGATTCTCTATCTTTAACTCTCATGGAGAAGCCAAAATCTACAACAAGTGAGTATCATCTTTTAGATGATTTGTTGGCTCACTTGCCATTCCTTTCTGATTCTACTGAGAAATCTGTGCAAAATCTCAAATCAATCACCACAGATTCTACAGTAGTCTCTACTCCAAACTCTATCATTTCTACTATCTCGACGGATATTTTTCATCCGTCGACTATTGATTGTATCTCGACGGATGTGCTTAACAACAGTCATCCATTGAAACTCTCAACTACTACCTCAACAGATGTTTCTCATCCGTTTGCAATCACTGCACAACTTGGAATTTCAACTGTTGTCACAAGTGCAGATGATTTAGTAGCTGTAGAATCACTCTTAGGATTGAGGGAAGGGAGTGAACAGAGTGAGAGGCTGAGTTGCTCTTAGGCAAAAGGAGGGGAAAAGAGAGAAAACATGCAAGCTATTTCTTCTAGCTTGGTGAAAGTGAGTGAGTGGAGTCCCACCTTAGTAGGTGAAGGTGAAGGTGTGAGGGTGGGAAACCAAGGGGAGCCCTTGATGCAAGAATAAAGAGATTATGAGAGGAAAGCAGGTACAGAAGAATGGGAAGAGCCCATTGTAAGTGAGTTAAGTGATGTCAATGAGGCTGAAAAGAACTAGCTATTTCATCAAGATTATCAAGTTGTCTTAGACTCTGTTTCTTATGAAGCTGAGACATTTACTCACCCTGTTCCAACTTATCAATTCTTAGATGAATAGGACAATGTGGTTGTTGAGAGAATTCTTAATTTGGTGCCCACAACTACCTCCATGCAAAGGGCCAATGATGCAATCACCGCCATGCCCTCCACAACTGGTGATGACTTTGATTATCCAACTGGTGGTTCTGATTATATGTTTGGGGATGAAGATGATGATGAAGGAGATTTTATGCACATAGGCGGAGAAGCAGGCCCTAGCTCAAGTACAAACACTCCATCTTGGGTGTTTAGCAAAGCATGTGATGAGCATCAATTTAAATCAACTTTCCTTCATATAATTCAATAGACTCAGACAGATCTTCAAGCTACTACAAATGCCAACACCAAAAGACTTCTTCAAGCACACCTTGAGTCTCTTCAACTACATCAAATCCAATCTCTAAAGCAAAACCAAGATGTAACGGAGCTCAATACTGAAATTGGTCAAGTCAAAAAAGATATTACTGCAAGATTGGAATCTACCTTTCCTAACATAACAATGCTAGATATCAACAGATAGCTTAGGAAAAACTCTGATCTAATAAAAAAGGTGGACTCTTTGGATACTAGGCTCAAGACCCTGGAAACCTCAATCACTGAAATACACCTCCATCAAGCTCAACAAACACTACTTCTACAAAAGTTGGTGGCTGCATTAAACTCTACCTCCACTCAACTTGATGCTAACAAAAAGGGGGAGAAAGACTCTATTATTCCAGTTAGCCTGGGGGAGTCAACAAGTGAGGGGGAGAAAGTGCTCAACATACAAGTTAGCAAGGTAATTATTCCTGCAATTGTTTTCACTAAGCCACCAGCCATTGACAATATTGATCTGATCAAAATAGCAGCAGTTAAGTTGGAGTCAAATGACAAATTGAAAAAGCTTGATGTAGCAGCAGTTGAGTTAGAGCTAAATGAAAATGGAAGAAGCTTGATGAAAACATCAAGAAGAAGTTTGGTACAATTGGAAAGGAAGACAAGGTCTTTTCTCACTTCTCTAGATTGAGATAAATTTCAGCCAATGAGATGAGATTAGGGAACATGGAAAGGGGTCAACCCTCATTAATCAAATCTCCAAAGGTTAATGTCATTTTTTAGCCAAAGGAAAACTATCCAAAGAAATTAGACAAAAATACATTAGACCTAATGTATGAAACCCCTAAGCCAGATGAGGAGAAGCTGCTTGGAAGGTCTATCGCTTTCTACAAAGATCCCAGAGACACGGAGTTAAAGAAAAGAATTGCTAAGATCTACAGAAATGGTAAACTAATCTGTGTAGTGGCGGGACATCCACAGTTTGCAGAGGCTAAGAAAGAAGAAAATGTAAGGCTCAAATAACAACAAAAGCAAGCTGCTTTAGATGCGAAGAACCTTGCCAAGAAGCCTATAATCACAGAAGCTTATTTGCCTGCTGTGATGAAAGAGAATCTGATTGAAGAAAAGAAAGAAAAACAAAAGCAGACTAAGAGGAACTTCAGATACAAACTCCCAACAAAGAGGAAGCTAGATTTCAGTGAAGATAAGGAAGAGTACATGCCAACCCAGTCTATAACTTCAAGTCAACCAGCCATACCTACATTGGAGGAGGCTGAATTCAAGGTTGATCCTAACATTACTTTCCATGGTGAACCTGTAATTTCCAATGATGAACCTATAGATTGGGACAACCTGCCTCTTCTTGATCTAAACATTCCAATCTGTGCCAAACCAAGAAAGATAAAGAAAAGAGTAGTCAAGATGGTCAAGCCTGTCAAACTTCAATCCAAGTCAGTGGCCAAACCCAAACCTATTGTGAACAAGGGAGATCAACTCTTCATATGTGACATCAAAGAATTCTCAAACATAAATCTTTATCTGGAAGAAATAAATGATGTTAAAGCTATTGATTCTTAGATACATCTTCCAGAAAGATTAGTCTTCAGATACAAGGGTGGAAGAGAAATGACATGGCCCCTACACAGAATTCTCAATGAAGGCTATTCTAATTTGGTGACTATCTTTTCCTCAATTAAAAAAAAATTGGATTCAACATAGTTGCCAAGAAAATGGTACTAAACAAGATTGAGGAGATAAGAAATATCCGGAGAGGATCAAATGCACTCCCAAGAGTATTGACAATTCCTTTCACTGGAGATAAAGTGCATTTGAGGCCTTACTGGATAATGGAGTTCAAAGATGAAAAGTACATCAAAAGATTCTTCAGATTGGAAGATCAGCTAAAGATTTCAAGCAATGAAACTCTCATGGAGATGCAAAAGAAGTTGGATCATACAATTGGAGATGAGCTTGAGTTCTACAAGCAACTCCAATATCAAATTGAGGAAAATAATGTGAAGCTGGGAAAGAAGTCAAGACAATCAAGGAAGTAATCTAAATTTGTTCAGCCTAGAGGAGCACCTTGAAAAATGATCTGTGAGATACTCTACAAATCTTCCTATGTAAGAATTTTCAATAAATTGCAACACTTGTAAATTTTATCCACTTTATTTCATTTTATATTCATAGAGTGTTTTGTTATCATCAAGTTTCTTTTAATTTATGGCTACAATTCCAATAGACATAAATTGAGGGAGATTGTGAGGAATATTTTGTGTACTTGATGATAACTTGAACAAAATACATAGCAGATTTTATTTAAGTGATTTTGTAGCTTTCAACGGATGATCATTTCAACATCCGTTGAAAGAGTAGCTTATGTAATAATAAGTTTAGTAGCACATTCCTGTATATTATAATGCCTTAGTAAACTAGATGTTGCAGAATGTTTAAGTCTTGTTGACTACTAGCTTGATATGCAAGACAGGTTGGTTAATTATAAATATTAGATGCCTTATAATCTTGTATAAATGAATTGGAGTTAACTTCCAACAAAAACAATCTCAACGGATGATTCAGAAAGTCTCAATGGATGCTCAACTAAAGCTTCAATGGATGATTCACATAGTCTCAATGGACGATCAACCAAAGTTTTAACGAATGATCAACCACAGTTTCAACGGATGATTCAATGAAGCTTCAACGGATGTTCAAATTCAAAAGAGCAGTTGATAGTGACTTGACAGTCACATACGTTGATTGTATGCAAATGGAATATGGCAGCCTATTTGTAGGGTTTAGAGAACAATGAAGAATTTCCATTTCATCCTAAACTGAAGATATTCAAAGATGCTGGATAGAGAAATGAAAGGACATGAAATTAGACTAGAAACATTTTGTCTTATTAGTTTGTCTTTTTATCACTAATATATATATATATATATATATATATATATCTATTGACATCCATACGGTTGGATCAATGAAAAATATTTTTAAAAAAATTGAAATACCAATTCAGGATTAAAGATTATGTAGGTGTACTAGTCAAACTAATGTTTGACTTTTAAAATGGCAAACCAGATAAAAGTATTTTTATCTGAAACTTTAATTATATCAATAATATATATTTTTGTTGACATCCATATACTTGGATCGCTGAAAAGTATTTTAAAAAAAATTGAAACATCAATTCAGGACTAAATACTAGTTAGTTGTACTACTCAAACTAATGTTTGATTGTTAAAATAATAAACTAAATAAAGTTATTTTGATATGAACATTTGGTTATATAACTAATATATATATCTTTTGACATCGATACGGTTGGATCGATAAAAATTATTTTTGAAAAAATCGAAACACCAATTCAGGACTAAACACTATATATGTAGTTGTACTAGTCAAACTGATATTTGACTTTTAAAATGGCAAACCAAATAAAATTATTTTGATCTCAAAATTTGGTTATATAACTAATATATATATATATATATATATATATATATATATATATATATCAATTGACATTCATACGATTGGATCGATAAAATGTTTATGTAAAAAAAATCAAAATACCAATCAAGACTAAACACTAGTTAGTTCTACTAGTTAAACTGATGTCTGACTATCAAAATGGTAAAACAAATAAAATTAATTTGATCTGAAACTTTGATTATATCAATAATATATATTTTTATTAACATCGATATGGTTGGATCGCTGAAAAATATTTTAAAAAAAATCAAAACATCAATTAAGGACTAGACACTAGTTAGATGCACTACTCAAACTGATGTTTGACTGTTAAAATGGCAAACCAAATAAAGTTATCTTGATCTGAAAATTTGGTTATATCACTGATATATATATATATATATATATATATATATATATATATATATATATATATATATATATATATATATATATATATATATATATATATATATTGTGACGCCCTCAATCTCGCGGTTAGAAAATGAAGACCCACACAACTCTAATCTACTAATTGAATAAGCATAAACCCCGATTACCTACTAACAGGATCAAACAGGATAAAGTACGATACAAGATTACAACTAACAATCATAAAATATAACTTACAACCCCAAAATAAATTCAAATACATAGTCGATCCCGGCTTGGAACCGACAGATAACCCATTTTATCTTTACAACTCTGTGGCTAAGCGCTTGCTCACTCAAAAATACTACTACCTGCTCTGGCAACCGGAAGCCCTCAACATGATAGGGACCACCAGGTACGCTCTTACGAGCAGTGCGCCTAAGCCTGGCCATCTTCTTGCTTAACTACCATGGTTAGATTAAAACAAAACATATGAGTATAAAACTCATCAAGTAACTATAAAGCAGTTCTACGATATAAAACCCACAACATACTTTATCAATCTCAGGGCATTCTAGTTTATCAGATCTAGGTGGCAGATTTATATCTTTCGGGTTATGAAGGAATTTTTTTGGCTTTCAATGAACAAGGCTCAAAGCAGGGGGAAAGCCGACATTCTTCATAAATCATTAAAGGATCAAAACAGATCTTTCAAATGGAAAGCGATAATCTTTTCATTATATGGAATCAATTGTATGATCAACAGAATTAAAATCAAGGTTCATGAATTATAAGCTTCACAATATCACAATCAACTCTGATCAAAGCAATGTAACCATTTTCATTTTCAAAGAATCAATTATTGAGTAGGCAATTTCAATTCCTTCTTAAAATCAATATGGAACCCTTGATTGGACCACTTTATCTTTCATTTCATTATGATACGGGTGATCAGCTCGTACAGACCTTCATCCGGTCTTTAAGGTACCAAATGGCATAATTCCAGCCTTAAACTGGACTAGCCCCACTAGCCTCTTACTATAACCGGACTAGTCCCACTAGCCTCTTATGTCCCAATCTAATCCATCAAGAATTCGTTCGGAAAACCTTGAGTTGAAAAAAATAGGTTTTCTAAATTTATTTTATCATTACCAAGAATATGTAATCATTCAGACTCTTTCAAGTCGAAACTCATTCTTAGATTCAATTTCAAGAAATCAAAGTTAAGGAAATGAATCAAGGATAAGAAGGTGCAATTCTAGGGGTCTTTGAATCAATGATAACAAGGTACTTAAGTTAGAATAAACAAAACTGTTTCGAGGATCAATAGGGAATATGGTGATCAAGGAGTGTAGCATCATTACAAAGGATTTGTAAAGGTACTTATAGGGTTTATAACAGTTCATGGTATGACAAAATAATTTGAATAGGAAGATAGGTTACCCAAGGGTTGAATCAATAAGCTTATCAATATCAGTTTTACAAGATCAAAGACAAGGTATCTCAAATCCGTTGAATGAGTAACTCATGTAATAATAAGTTTAGTAGCACATTCCTGTATATTATAATGCTTTAGTGAACTAGATGTTGCAGAATGTTTAAGTGTTGTTGACTACTAGCTTGATATGCAAGACAGGTTGGTTAATTATAAATATTAGATGCCTTGTAATCTTGTATAAATGAAATTGAGTTAACTTCCAACAAAAATAGTCTCAACGGATGATTCAGAAAGTCTCAACGGATGCTCAACTAAAGCTTCAACGGATGATTCACATAGTCTCAATGGATGATCAGCCAAAGTTTTAACGGATGATCAACCACAGTTTTAACAGATGATTCAATGAAGCTTCAACGGATGTTCAAATTCAAAAGAGCAGTTGATAGTGACTTGAAGGTCACATGCGTTGATTGTATGGAAATGGAATGTGGCAGCCTATTTGCAGGGTTTAGAGAACAATGAAGAATTTCCATTTCCATGCTAAACTGAAGATATTCAAAGATGCTGGATAGAGAAATGAAAGGGCATGAAATTAGATTAGAAACTTTTTGTCTTATTAGTTTGTCTTTTTATCATGTAACTTGGTGGTATATAAGCCAAGTGTAGCAAGTAGAACTTTAAAAAATCTATTCAAGTTAGTAAGCAATTACCAAGGAAATATATAAGGAAAAATCTGTAAAGAATTTCTCTATTCTTGTAGTTCAACTTGTAAGAAGACGTGTACAACATTGTAACACAGAGTTCTCTACTTAATATATATCTCTGGTGGAAATGTTCAATCCACCAGAAAGTTTTTAAATACTTGTACTTGATTACTTTGTGTTTTGATTTCTATACTACTTTCATTCCGTACCATTGCTAAATCAAACACAGTTATATATTTATAGCAGAACTGTTCTTAAAATTAAAAAGAAGCCAGAATTACATTCAACCCCCCCTTCTGTAATTCTTGTTTAGATTATTTGGGAATAACAATCTCCTTCTCTATTATTATAAAGCTTTTCTCAACTTCTATCGTTATACCTTTATATTATACATATAACAAAATTAAAATTATTTTGTAATATTGGTGGATCATATTTGACTTGGATCCGATGGATCACAAACTATCTGGTTAGAAAAAGCGAAATACGATACTGACTCATATCCAGTTTGAATCCGTATTTTCAATACCCGAGATCAGTTTGTATCCGAATAAAATGACACCGAACCAAAATCCGGACACTACAAAAATAAAATGATTCAAGAGTTGAGCAAATAAGTACCCGGTATCGCCAAGATAATTTTAAACCCCACCCATTTCTTTTGTTAGAATGCAATGTCTAGTTAATCCTGTGTTTGTTGTAAAAGATAATAAAAAGACTGTTGATTTTTTCATACGTTGTTAATGCACTTTCTTTTTCCCCAGAGTTGTCAATAATTTTTTTATGATAAAGGTTAAACGACCTTTACTAACTAATGAATACAATTCAGTTAAATCGAGAGAAAATTGTCAAGACAGTCTAATAGATTTGAGATATAAGAGATATACGAGAGAAAGAGGAAGAGAGAGATGAGAACTAATAATAATTCATTTTATTTCTTAATCGCTAAGTTTCACCACAATTCTGTATTTATACAAATAGTAATATAAGAAGAAATAAGCAAAACAGAACCTTCCGCTTTATTCATTTTGACAGCTGTTCAAAAATTGAAATCAATTTCTTTCCTTCACTGAATTGACGAAAATACCCTTTTTCCTAGAACATATCTCCATCCTCCTTCAAGACTTGTCCTCAAGTCATAGCATACTAGGTAACAAAAGCAGGAAATTGTTGAACAAAAACATCAGCATCCTTCCAAGTTTTTTCAGAGTTTGGTAAGCCATCCCATTGTACTAAATATTGAACTTGAGCCACATTATGGACCTTCTGAATTCGTCTATCAATAACAGCTCTAGGAGGCTTAACAATGACAAGTTGATGTTGAGAGACTGAGGTAGGTAGAGTTACAACCAAAGGAACCTCCCCATGAAAAGATTTAAGATGTGAGGCATGAAAAACATCATGAATTCCTTCAGAGCTTGGCAGTTTGAGTCTATATGCAACTTTGCCAATCAAAGCCACCACTTGGAATGGACCATAAAACTTGACAGCCATCTTATGATTACTTCTATACATTTCAATCACACCCAAGCATCAACTGTGAAATTCCTGTCAGATCTATGCTTATCATCCCGAGCTTTCATCATTTGTTCAGCCTTTGGTAACTACATCTTAAGATGAACTAAAACATGTTCTCGTCTCTGCAGGGCTTCTATCAACCTATGGATTCATAGTTTCACTATACAAGTAAGGAAACTGAAGTGGTGGGGGCTGATCATACACTACTTCATAAGGTGTCATGTTAATAGAAGTACGTATTGTACCACCATTTAGATAAGAGTAACCAAGAAGACCAATCCCACTGCACATACACCTCAAATAAATCTCAAGACACCTATTTACCACCTCTTTTTGTCCATTAGTAGTAGGATGGTATGCATATAAAAATAGAAATTCAGTTCCATGGATATAAAAGAGACCTTCCCAGACGGAGCTAAAAAATATACTATCTCAGTCACTAACAATTGATCTTGGCCATCCATGGATTTTAAAAACATTATCAAGATACACTTGAGCTACTTCCAATGCAGTGAAATGATGAGATAAAGACATGAAATGAGCATATTTACTCAGCCTATCTACCACAACAAATATAACAGTTTTACCTCCAGATTTAGGCAAATCAGTAATAAAATCAATTGAGATATCAGTCCATATTTCATCAAAAAATGGTAGAGGTTGAAGTAAGCCAGGATAAGCAACCAAATAAGCTTTTTTTTCCTGACAAATCTTGCAATTTTGAACAAAGTAAATGATGTCTATGGTCATCCCTTTCCAGTAGAAGAGTTATTTTACTCTTTTTGAGGTCAAATTCGTACCAGAATGCCTTCCCCCCAAGAGAAGAGTGATGCTAACCAAGAATTTTCAATTTCAACTCTTCTGAAGCACCAATCATAATTTTATTCTTTTTCCTCAACAAATCTCCCTGTAAGGAAAAATATTGTTTATTCTGATTCATCTGAAGAGAGTGTAAAATACCTTCAACCCAAGTATCCCTTAAATAGTAGGCTTTAATCATATCTTCCAAGTTAGAAGCAACCACAGAAATGGCTAAACACAAGATCTCAGATCCCTTTGCTCTTGATAAAGCATCAGTTGCTACATTTTCTTTGCCACTCTTGTATTGAATTTCATAGTCAAAACCAAGAAGTCTAGCTAACCAGAATTGCTAGGAAAGGAGTTGACACTTTTTGTTGCAATAGCCATTTTAAACTTTTTTGATCAGTCTTGCTAATAAAGTGTCCACCAAACAAGTATTGCTCCCATTTATGAACTGAAAAATCTATTGCTAGTAGATCTTTCTCATAGACAGAAAATTCCTGCTACTTAGGTCCTAATGATCTACTAATGAATGCTAAAGGATGTCCTTTATGCATTAAAACAACTACCAATCTCCCTCCCTTAGAAGAATCAGTTTCTACGACAAATGGTTCTTCAAAATCCGGAACAGCTAAAATGGGAGCAGTTGTGAAAGCCATTTTAAGATTTTCAAAATCACATTATACTTCTGTAGACCACTGGAATGCTCTAATTTTTTTAACAAATCAGTTAAAGGCTTGCTGATTAAAGCATAATTTCTAACAAACTTCTGTAATATCTTGCTAATCCTAAAAACCCTCTCAACTCCTTCACAGTACTAGGAACCTTCCAACTACTAATTGTAAATAGCTTATTGGGATCAGTCTCAACTCCATTTGCTGAAATAAAATGTCCCAGATACTCAATCTTACTAATAGCAAAGAAGCATTTACTAGGCTTAATATGCATATGTTTCTGGCTCATCAATTTCAAAACTACCTCCAAATAACCCCAATTATCCATAAGATTTTTACTATAGACTAACACATCATCAAAAATACCAGAACACATTTCCTGAGAAGAGGTCTAAATATTGCATTCATCCATCCTTGAAATGATGCTGGAGCATTGGTTATCTGACTCCCTCAAACCTGAGGTACTGATTGAGGGCTCACAACACATATATTAACCAACATAATATAATAATTAGCCCCGAGACTCATAACATGATCTTTACAGGATAAGCTATGAAACAAAACTACAACTACAAATCAGAAGTTTAAAATTACATAACCAACTTTATTATTATTATAGTTTACAAATCCGAGTTGGAATTGCAAGATAACCCATAAGTATCTGAAACCAAAATTTATATAACCAAAACCAAAATGATCCTCACGCTTGCCATCTACCTCACCTGGAACATCAAGCCTAACAGTTTGCAAAGGTCCACTATAAACACTCTTACGTGATGTGCACCTAAGGATCGCCATCTTCTTGCTTAACTGCCAAGAATTAGATCAAAACTGAATAAATGAGCCTTAAAACTCAGAAAGTAACCAAAATTAACAATAATATTTAATCTTGGCAGTAAAAACCTAATTATTCATTTCAACTCAATATCAAGGTGATTTAGGGTTTAAGCCGAGGGTTACGAGGAGGGTAATAATCAGGATTCTACAATTCCTTTCGACAAATCTTTTTTTTCAAAACATTTTGATTTCCAGCCATTTCAAGAATTTGAATCCATTCTGCTTTTTTTTTGAATATAAATAATGCTATTGCACAAATATCTTCCTTTTGAAAATAAAAAATTAATATTTTTCTATTGGAGTGTATATGAACTTTCATAAATAAATAATATGGGTGATCAACCCGTACTGGCCGCCCTGTGGTCATTAAATGTATCTAAGGCACTTTTTGGCCTTTAAATATATTCCGGTCCATCTTCGGATTCAATAACACACTGGTTCATCTCCGGCTCTATACACTTGGCTGGACCATTGTTACATGGCCTCTTATGCCTCCGACCTTTAGGATTTCAATGAAAACCTTTACATTGGAAAAATTATTCCACTTTTCGAAACTTAATCCATTTTAAAACATTTACCGACCTTTGAAATCATTCAGACTCTTTCAAGTCAAAAATCATTCTTATTTTCATTTCAGTGTACAATCATATAACAAGGATCACATGAGATATCAATAATTAAGGTTTGAACAAAGATTAAACATAAGTATTTATAGCATGAAATGTAAACAAGCTCGGGTTTATAATCAGTTATCGAACAGTAAAGATAGTATCAATGTAAGCTATTGATTAACATGAGTATCAAATACGCATGGGTATTCAGTCAACATAGGTATCATTAAAGCGAAGTTATCAGAGAATGTAACGTCAACATGGTAATAGTATAAAAAAAACATAATACAACGATCAAATTAGAAGGTGTACAAAGAGGGTAAACGTGCGTACGCGTTCCTTAAATGTTTACCATAATAGTTATAAGCATCCTCAATATATGGATTATACAAAAATAATTTTTAGGGATAAGACACATCTTAATGTTATTGATGTGAGTAATTAATTTCGATGATATTTAAATAATATCTAAAATTCTAAATTATATTAAAAAATAGTCTGATCTCATTAACAAACCATCATAATATTGACAAAAAAAATCGTAAAAATATACCAAAACATTAGTTACCGCTTTTGTGATCAATAATAAAATTGGTGCCATATATGCGTTTTTCTTGTAGTAACATGCTTTGCACAAAGTAATGGTGTCATGTGGTCAGAACACTGTCATATATATATGTAGATCAATTTATCATATAATTTGGTGTGGTGACGACTATCTGGTTACTTGTCATTATGAGTTATATTATGGTTTATATTCGTTTTAATTATAACTAACTTAAAACCCGTGCGATGCACAGACTTTTTAAATATTACATAATTTTTTTTAATATTTAATTTTAATTGGATTCTTAATTTTTTTTCCATTTAACCGTTTTAGATGATATGATTTCATGATTGTTAAACTTGCTTCTAATGATCAAAACGATTTGTTTAGTTTCAGATGAGCTTTCTTTTTTTGTAATAGTGTAGATGAGTGATCATCAATGAATGATGAACAATGTGTTGATGCTTTCTCTATAAGTTTAATTTTATTGGAGTTATTTACTTTTGTGTAAATTTTGATATAAAATAAGCTTCGTTATCACATTCTAATTGCGTATCACATTCTAATTGCGATTTTGAGTCAGCTATAATTTAAGAAACAATTTGAAAGGCGAAGAGCCAGTTTCATGTCGTTCGGGGTTCGATTCCAGCACTGACTTTTAAGTTGTACATTATATATAATTTATAAGAACACCACACCGACAACTGCGAAAGTTGAAAATGGTAATAAAATATATTGCGGGTGGTTCATCTTCCATCTTATACGTCATTTAATAGCACATTATCATAATATTTCTTGTGATGATATAGTATGCAACAAAAACATTCATCGTAACGATATCTTATGATAATTTATATATTCAGTGATCCTTGATACTATTTGGATCTTCTATATAATGTTATCTATATATGTGGATAATGTCATTTTAGAGAACTTTAAAGATTTAGGTATATATTTGTTAAACATTTGGAAAATCAATTTCTTCAAGATTGCCTTATGTGATATACTAAAATTTTATGAGTTCTTTTGGAAATGTAATATTAGTCGATCGGTACATACTTCTTTGTCAAAACCCGTATTTTTAATGCTTATTTTTTTGTTAAATTTTCTTGAGAAATTATATAAAAATAAAAAACAGTAGTAAAGTGAGCCCTAATTTAATTAATTTAATATTTTACAGACTAGTGTTTGCAAGTCCACAGAGTTGAAGCATAAAGTTTTGAAATGTTGATTTTTAATAATCTGATTTTAGAAATTTCAAAATTGTAGTTGTGGAAGAAGTAGGGTTGGTCATATATTTTGTTCAGAGGAAGGGTTAGTCATATGTTTTTATTAACAAGAATGTTTCCCCAAGGGTAACTAATTTCCCTTTTTGCTATAGCTTTTGCTATAAGCTTATTTCCCTTACAGGTGCTAGTATCTGAATCTTATATTGATTTTATATCATATAATAAAATCTCATCTTCTTCTTTTTCTCTGGATAGTAATAATCTTTATATAATATTTACAGTACTTGTTTCATCTATATAAATGAATAAGCCTCGGAGTCCTTCCTGCAAGATTTATATCTTGTTGCTTATATCTCAGTTTTATTTGTCTATATGCTGGTGCATCTTCATTATTCTTGTAGTCTTGCTTTAAAATGAAGAAGTGTGGTTCTGCAGACTGAAAACGTGGAGAGGCCAATAATTCGATATCTATAGATGGCGCAACGACAAATGGCTTGTAGTTAAGAGTCTTTTTTTAATATTTACAGGACAAGAATTCGATATACAACCCCAGGAGACGAGAAAAGCCATTGGTGAATTATCTCTCCCTTGGGGAGACACCGAAGTTGAAGATAATGATCAGACTTTTGGTTTTCTTAAGCGTCCACGAAACGTAGACAAAGGCTCTCCCTGTGGCCTAGCCCTACTTGATGATCTGAATGCTAAAATTGCAAGTACAGCTAACACCCTGCGGAATCAGAAGCAGCAGAGTAGAAATTTCTCTAGTAACAGTAATCTGGTATGGAAATTTAATATTTTTTAATATATATTACGGATTTCTTTTCATGATATTTTGTAATTCCAGTGTATCACATATATGTTCTTCTCCTATCTGTCTCCACATCTTACTTCGGTCAGAAGTAACTAGAAACAACAATAACTCATTGCCCTGCTTTGTTACAGGATCTTTCTCTCAGCCTCTGCATTCCCGGAACAGAAGGGAATCAGAAGGTGAAACATGAGGGTATTTCTGTTGAGAGTCAAAGAAAGAGGAAGGGCACTTTTGATGCATTCGATAATGTGACGGTTTCATCACTGAAATCGCCTAGGCGGATGGAAATGGGAAAGTTCCTTGAAAAGCCCTTTACTTCCTATGAAATTATTGATTTAGAATCAGAAAACACTGATGGTAGAACCAGACCAGTGACAACTGCTTATGCTAAACTTGGTAAAAACTGACTTCTTTAGTAAAATCTTTGAACTTTCACCTGATGTAGCTAATATTTACTCCATTTAAATAATTTGATACAGTAAATGCAGATCCAACCCCGAGAAAGTATGAAAAAGCTACTGGCGAGTCATCTCGCCCTCATGAAGACCAGCACAAAGGACCTGTAAAGAAATCTGGCACTGGAGCAAATCCCCCGGTTGAAAATATTTTGAATATGGAAGCTCCACAAATTGGTCGACCACTTAGTCCTATTAACAAAGTGTGCATTCTGAGCAGAAACCCAGCAGATATCAGTGTACCAGGTCCTGACAACATCTACATGATTCAAAACTTGTAGTTGGGATATCAGCATTAGCCATTATACGCAGTTCTACATGCAAAAAAGATCAAGTGCTAGTTTTTTTTTTGACAAATAAAAAGCAGTTTTCATTAACTTGAACATAATATAGTCGGGACAAACCCCCAACTGCCGATACAACTAGGTTGAAAAACAAATAACATACTAAAAACAATTAAATGATTTGTTTTCTGATCGTTTAACATACTGAAATTTAAAATTCTTGAAGTTAAAAACCAAATCAAAGACATTCCCCCACCAACATCCCTGAAAACAGCAACATCACAATTGATCATATCACGTAAAAATAATTGTTAGCCTAGTGTTCCCTACCACATAAACTGAGATTGGAGAAGACGCACATCAGCTATCTACCTGTTGAATACCAGCTATAGACATGCCGAAGTCACCCTAACTATCTACATGCCGAATACCAATTATAGACATGCCGAAAGTGTCAACCCTAAAAGGATGAACAATCTTTGTTTCTGAAAGATGAGCTCTTGCAATCACTACAAGAAAACAAGGCTAAATACAACCGCACAAATTCAACCGTTTTCGGTTGAATTTAAGGGCGCGGCTAAATTAAGCCGCATGCGGTCGTATTAATATACGGTCGTATTTAAGCGGTCAAATTTAGTACTAATTACAACCGAATAAATACAACTGTATTTATATGCAACCGTATACGGTTGAGTTTAGCCGTGCTCCTAAATTCAACTGCATTCGGTCAAATTTAGCCTTACTAATTACAACCGAATAAATATAACCGTATTTTTATGCAATTGTATATGGTTGAGTTTAGCCGTGCCCCTAAATTCAACCGCATTCAGTCGAATTTAGCCTTACTAATTACAACCGAATAAATACAACCGTATTTTTATACAACCGTATACGGTTGAGTTTAGTCGTGCTCCTAAATTCAACCGCATTCGGTCGAATTTTGCCTTGCCAAAAAATGGAGGGAATTTTCCCGTCA
This sequence comes from Apium graveolens, assembly GCF_009905375.1. Lineage (NCBI taxonomy): Eukaryota > Viridiplantae > Streptophyta > Magnoliopsida > Apiales > Apiaceae > Apium > Apium graveolens. Next base: position 9,035,630 of record NC_133653.1, read on the forward strand.
ACGAATTTTGTACTAAATTCAACCGATTTCGGTCGAATTCGATTTTTAAAAATGGTGGAAAATTTTTGAAAAAAAATATAGAATAAAATTTACACGAAATTTATATTTTAGTTCTTGCAAAAAATATTTTTATGGTAGTATATTTATGGTTCAATTAATAAATATAGTTTGAGTTTCAATTTATTTTGTATTTGTTTTAAAATATAATCCAACCATACGGATATGAAAATTGTCAAAAATAAAAAAGTTTACGAAAAATGTAAGTAATTTGAATATTTAAATTTTAACTATTTTTACAAATTGAATTTAGGGCGTGAGATCTTAACACTAAATTAGTTCGACTAGTACTTCTTACTAGTGTTTAGTCTCGTACTGATATTTCGATTTTTTTAAAACTTTTGTGAATGATCCAACCTTACAGATGTCAAGATCTATATATTTTAGTGATATTATAAAAAATTTAGAAAAAAATTGTATTTGGTTTGCAATTTTAATAGTCAACTAGTAGTTTGACTTGTACTTCTAAATATTGTTTAGTCCCATATTGATGTTTTAATTTTTTTTAAAAATTTATCAATGATCTAACCGTAAGGATGCAAAGATCTATATAGTTTAGTGATATGATAAAAATTTTAGAAAAAAATACATGTATTTGATTTGCTATTTTAACAGTCAACCAGTAGTTTAATCAGTACTTCTTAATAGTGTGAGTCTAATACCAATATTTTGATTTTTTAAAAAATGTTTATGAATAATCCAACCGTACGGATGTTAAGATATATATATATATATTAGTGATATGATAAAATGTTTAAAAAAACATAAATTTATTTGGTTTGGCATTTTAATAGTCAACTAGTAGTTTGGCCGGTACTTTTTAATAATGTTTAGTCCCATATTGATGTTATAATTTTTTAAAAATAATTTAAGAATGATCCAACAATAAGGATGTGAAGAAATATATATATATATATATATATATATTAGTGATATGATAAAAATTTTAGAAAAAAATAAATTTATTTGGTTTGCTATTTTAACGGTCGACTGGTAGTTTGATATGTACTTCTTAATAGTGATTAGTCCCATATTAATATTATGATTGTTTTGAAAATATTTATGAATGATCCAACCTTAAGGATGTCAATGTCTGTATATTTTAGTGATATGATAAAAATTTTAGAAAAAAATAAATATATTTGGTTTGCTATTTTACCGGTCAACTAGTAGTTTGACCAACATTTCTTAATAGTGTTTAGTCTCATATCGATGTTTCGATTTTTTAATTTTTTTTATGAATAATCCAACCTTAAGGATGTCAAGATATATATATTTTAGTGATATCATAAAATTTTTAGAAAAAAATAAATGTATTTGGTTTGCTATTTTAACGGTCAACTAGTAGTTTGACCAACACTTCTTAATAGTGTTTAGTCCCATATTGATGTTTTGATTTTTTAAAAATTGTTTATGAATGATCCGACCTTAAGCATGTCAAGATCTATATATTTTAGTGATATCATAAAATTTTTAGAAAAAAATAAATGTATTTTTGTGATAAAAATTTCACTGCATACTATTTTGAATGAAATTTATCATAAAACATATAAAAATCACAATTTCAATTTTTTATTAAAATAATGAGTAGTTAAAATAAATTATAAAATTATAATATTTTAAGAAAAAGTTTAAAAATTAACAATGTTTATTTTATAAAAATTATCCGAATTTTAATTTTCATAACAGAAAATACGTAATATATGAACTGAATTTATAAATTGACACTCCTAAATTCAACTGACTGTGGTCGTATTTAGCCTTTCCACGTTAGCGATCCGCGTGCTTTAGATCCAACGTGCCAAATTTAAGCAGCAGAGATAATCCAACGGTTGATATTATATTTTATAAAAAAAAGAAAATCCCCCTCTCTCTTTCCTTATTTTAAACAATTCAATAACAAAATAATTATAAAGTAACACCGCAACACATTAATTCTATTTTATTTTCCTGCCTTATCCTATCCCTGTTACTCAACTACAAATCCCTGGTTTCTACACAATCCACCGCCACAATTCGCCACCGGCGAACACCTCTCCTCACCGCCAATCTCCGACGGCAACACCCTCCCATTCACAAACAATACCCTGCCATTACTGTCACCACTGTAATTCCCATGCTCTAGTTCATCTACACCATCCACATCAAAAATCACATCATCGAACCTGCGTTCAACCTCGAGAAACTAAAAAGCCTTCCCCACCAACTCCTCCTCCGTCTAAGAAGACTCTCGACAACAGTTTTTGTGCCTCTCTTGTTTGATTTCACAGCTTGAGGGGGGATGAGATCTAGAGTGATGGAGATGAGAGAAAGCAACGAGGGGGAAGAGAGAGAGAAAGGAGTCGTTGTGGTGTGTCACAACCGTCGGTTTCCGGCCGATGATGACCACCGGTTTTGATGAAGAAGAAAGATGACAATGGTGATTGGTGATGTCTCTGTTTCTTTTACTTATGATCTTTGTTTCTTTTATTTATTCTCAATATGTATGTTTATTTTCATCAATTTTAGTCCTTTTTGTATTGTTTTGTGCTAAATTCTTGTTTCAATTTTTATTATCCCTTTTAGTAGTACATCAATTGTATTCGAGTACTATTTAGTATTAATTGTAGCTGTAGTAGTAGTAATTGATGAAAAAGTGTTTACTATGATGAAAACATGAATATAACAGGACACGACTTGCCTTGGTTGCCGGATTTTTTGAAACTCACCGGAATCTGAGAATTTTTGGGTGAGATTTTTTTTAAAAAAACGGGTGCTTGTTAATTCGACTGCATTCGGTCGAATTTAGAATAATATTTTAAACATTATACGGTCAAATTTATATTTCAGGCGTACTTTTCAAAAAATTTCAAAAATTCAATTTTCTAGGCGGGATTTTTAATCTGAAATTGAAAAATCAAATTTAACTGAATAGAGTTATATTTAAGTGGTTGTATTTAAGAGGTTGTATTTAGCCGTTCATTTAACAAGTTGTATTTAGTGTAAATACGACTGGTCTACTAAATATGATTCGAGTATTTTCGACCGGCTCAAAAAACGGTTGTATTTAGTTAAATACAACCAAATTCAGTTATATTTAACTAAATACAACTGTTTTTTGGGCGGTTGTATTTAGGCATTTTTTTATAGTGAATAATCACCACTGTTCCGGATTCGATAAAGGTTTTCCAGATGACCCAAAATATCAACAAAATCAGTTTCAACAAATCTAACGCCAAATAAACCCAATCATAACTGAGCAAAAATATAACAAGACACTCCAAAAGTAGAGACAAAACACACACTCCAATTGAAGAGACACACAAACGCTTAAAAATTTGGGTTTTATTGAAAGAAAATTAATGAGAATAAAAGAAAATAAAGGGGTTTAGGATTTCCATCAAGCAAGTCTATGTATATATATAACACTGTTGTTACAAGTTACAACTATTTGGATATACATAAAATTCACAAATTTAGAGCTACAAATATATCTTGATACAATGAGAGGAAATACTTATACCATCACATGTTATCATCTTTATTGTTACTAGCTGGTCTCTAAAAATATCTTATATTTATATTTGTGGTAAAATAATATGTAGTTAATTGGTTTTAAATACAAGTTTAATTTTGAAGGTAGTTGTTGGTATTCAAACCTAACAAATTTTATTGTTTATGTTTTTAGTACTAAAATCAAACGATTATATGATCATTTAATTTAAAAGATCTAACAGTTGCGATTAATAAAGATATTAAAAAGAGAGCATAACTAAACAAAGAGGTTGAACAAAATTACCGGTTATTATAGTTTAGCGTATATAATATACATAAATAATATAAGTGTTGTTATTGGTGAAATTCGAACCTGAAAACTTTAATAGTACATAAATAATAATATAAATGTTTTGTCGTTAGTGAGATTCGAACCTGAGAACCTGATTCGTGTATTCTTTTAATATTTAGGTCTAACGGTCCTAATTATTTGATTAAAAAGATCCGACAGTCGTAATTGAAAGGATAACCAAACCAACCTAAATATACCAAATTATACATCATTCGGGTTATTATAGTATAGTATAGATTCACATATTGACTAACTCCCACACCATTAATTGACGAAGCAAGCTAGTATTAGAGAGATATGATCTTAAACCTAAGCGTTGGTGTTCAGGAAATCTGGGACCTATGTGCTATTTGCTTAGGCCTGGAGAGAATGTCAGAAGTTTAAGTGGGAAATATTGTAATACAATAATTTTCATCGAGTAGATTTGAGAGTTCAGTTCAATTTATAAGGTAAAGTACTACTACTAAGTGCAACAAAAAATCATGATGATTGGGGGCTTCTGGTGGACTCGTATGTACTAGTATGTGTTATCTGCTCAGGCCTGACCAGGATGTCAGGATTTTAAGTGGGTAAGTTTGTAATACCACAGTCTCCATCGAGTAGATTTGAGACTTTAGTTCAATTTATAAGGTAAAATACTCCTATTAATTACAACAAAAAATCATGATTATTGAGACTTAGTGGTGGGCTCGTGGACTACCTAGTTGACAAAAATCATGATTATTGGGGCTTTGTGGTGAACTCGTGGACTACCTAAATTGAATGCATTTGAGCCAATAAGTTTTGATTAATTTGTACTCAATTCAGATATTTATCGGAATTTCAAAAAAGAATTTAATCAGGGTTGTTACATTCTATGATTGACCTACATTCTATGGTTGACCTTTCTTGCAAAGGACAACATGATAAAATGGACCCTAAATTGAATTGATCATATGTATAAAGGAGAAATTAGGTTTAACCAAAGTCTAAGTGTGGGCTAGTCGACCACATAACAACAATGTTTTAATTAATATTTATTTTAAACATGTATTTTTTAATCTTATTTTATTCCATAAATTTGAAATAATATCAAAATTTTAATTAAAATAAGATCAATTTATAATAACATTTGACTGATTAGATTAAAAATTGGAATAATAACCCGTCACACATGCCAATTTATAGAATTTTTTGTGTTAATAAGTCATTTTTGGTTTTATATTTATTGCTAAAATCATGTAATATCTCAAGTATACTTATTCGAGGTATTAATGCATATGATTTGCACGTAAAACCTTACTAATCTTTATAACATTAATGATTTAACTCACTAAATGAATGATATGTTTTATTGTATACACAAACTTAAATTAACACATATAATTAATTAATTAGTATTTTCACGAGAAAAAAAAGAAAAGTTAATTGGACCTGCCTAGGGCTGTTCACGAACCGAGCCGAGCCGAGTTCTGATGTAAATGAGCCGAGTTTTCATTTTTTTCTTGACGAACCGAGCCGAGCCGAGCTTGCTTATCGAATAAAAAAATTTGTTTGAGCTCGACCTCGTTAACTAACGAGCCGAACACGAGCTTGTTCGCGAACAAATCTGAGCCGAGCCGAACTCGAGCTGTAAACGAGCAGCCCGTTAACAAATAAAATAATACAATTTTTTGACCCACACAAACTATTGAAACCCGGCCCATATTTAAGCCCAACTAAAATTATAAAAAAAAAGAAACCTAAATTATGTTATTTCCCTCAATCCTTATCTCTATCTCCCCGCCTCTCTCATCATCAGTTTCTCTACTTCCTCCTATCGAACCACTAGATTTTCAATCAAAAATACACGGACAAACAAAAGTAGACACCTTGTATTGAATACACAAAAACACAACTTGACATCCAACACAGTTGTTGTTATCTATTGGCTTGATGGGGTGTGTTTTTAATTCCGATAATTTGATTGAAATGGATGGAATTGTATGGTCTGCATCTCTCTAGGACTCTGGCTGTATATTCGAAGTTGTGTGATTTAAAATCGATTAAAAGTATTAGAGTTTGTTGATTCTGTTTGGTGGTTGCATTATTGTACTTGTCAGTTTTGAGTTGCAAGTGTATATGGGTTTTTTGGATTATGATGCAAAGTAACCAAAGTTCAAGTGGTTATTCGAAGATTCTAATATGGTCTGCATCTCTTGGCTGTATATCTATGTATCTGTTAGGTCACACTTTCACTGTAGAGGGGGTGAATACAGTGTTTATTACAATCAAATCAAACTTCAAGAATTTATGTAATAGAAAACAAACTTTATTGAAACAATAAACTCTGTTACAATCTGGAACTGTTATCTCTCAATGATGAACAAAATATCACGAGAGCTGCTAGGGTTACAGTAAATAATATTCTCGATAATGATAACACTTATAGTGTAAACCCTATGTCTGTGTTTATATATTACACAGTTACAAGATAATCGCTAATTGATATGGAATATAATTCTGCTTCCTAATATATATCAATCAGATATCTTTTCTTCCAAGTATTCCATTCTTTACGGAATTCCTTCTTCATGCATATCTCTTCTTATGTTTATCTTGATCTTCTTAACTTTAATCAGGTACTGTCCTTATCTGATCGTCCTTCAGCACTTAAGTTCTGATATCTATCTCCTGATGCTTATCTCCTGATAACATAAGTACTGATATCCCTTAAGTCCTGACGTCCAGTATAAGTACTGATCTCCAGTTAAGTACTGATTTGTCCTGTTCAAATAAGATCTGAAATCTAAACATAAAACATATTAGCCATGACATTATCAAATATATCTAACAATCTCCCCCAACTTGTAAATTAGCAAAATATACAAGTTTAACAGATATTTGATGATGTCAAAAACATTAAGTACAAATGCATGAGAATTAGACAAGATAACTACAACTTACAGTCCTTAAAGCTTTTACCAATTCAACTTCTGATAACAACTTTAGTCTGTATACACATCAGAATTTAAGCAGTTGTAGATCTTCGACTTGGCTTCATCATTTTCTGATCTCTCTGATGTCAGGAGTTATTCAGAGATAATTCTTCAACAAACATTTCTCAGCATATCTGAGTTCATCAATCATTCTCCGTTTGACATCTTTAAGCTCTGCAGTATCTTCACCAGTTTGAAATATTGCAGCTCTGAGATCATTAATCTTTGCTTTTCTCAACTCCTGATCTAGTCTTATGACATAAGCTTTGTCAGACTCTAGATTGAATTCAAGCCCCTTAATACCAAGATATGTTCTGATCTGTGCAGTATTAGGCTTCATATCAACAATATCACCATTGTGATTTCTGTACTTTGGAACATATATGCTGTCAGACTTAACAGAATAAAGTCTTTTCTGTCTCTGAATCTGTTCTTTCAAATAGTTTGCAGCAGTCCCTGTCAATCTGTCATCCACTTGAAGTAAGAATAATACATGCTCCAATTCTTCAAAATACTTCAATGGAATGGCATTTTGTCTTATATGATAAACCCTACCATCTGTCATGAAATACAACAAGATGTGTTCCTTCAAGTAGGTATGGTAAACCATTTGTACAGATTCCAATTGATTCAATCTTTCAGGAGTTGCTCCAATTCCTGGTTCACTCAAGGAAGTTGGATCATTGGTAGTGTTGTGTACTCTTCTTTCATCAGCACTTCCCAATCCAGTTTTATCTCTTGCTTCCTTTCCAGTAACTACTCTAGCTTCAAAACGACTTGCAGTAGTCTTCAAAGGTTGAGTTTGTTTTGCTTTAGTAAATCCTGGTAGGAGTGTTTTTGATCTTCCTTCTGATATCAAGTTAACTTGAGCTGTGTCAGAGGTTACTTGCTTCTTTTGAATATCAGAACTTTTAATTTCTTGACTCTGAACAACTTGATCCATGTCAGAGGTTGTTTTAAGAACTTTTCTTGAAGTCAGAGCAAGATTATCTTTGTCATCAGTAATTTCTTCATCTTCAGGAGGTACATAAACTTTAACAGGTTCACCAACCTTTTCTTTACCCTTGGATCTTGGATCTATCTTTGGTTGTGATTTAGCAAATGTTGCTTCAGTTTGTGCCTTTTCTTTAATCACAATACCTTTCAGTTTTGGAAGTGACTTTTTACCAGAAGCTTCAGATTTAGATGTGGCTTTCTTTGATTTAAGTCTAGCTTCTTCTTCCTTTAAACTTTCCAAGTCCATTCCTGGATTTTCTTGAAGAAATAACTGTCTTAACATTTCTTCATCAAGATCTAGAAGTTCATCAGAATTTATTCTTTTACCAGTATCAGAACTTATTCTCTTCCCAGTATCAGAACTTATCCTGTGACTTGCAATTTCAGCATTTCTTGATGAGAATCTTTTACCTTGACTATGACCTCCACCCATTCCAGAGTTTCCTTGGTCATCTTTTTCATCATCCTTTCCTTGCAGTGTCTTGTCATCCTTGCATTTGGACTTAATCACTTTCTCCCCCTTTTTGGCATCAGCAGGAAGTAGAAGAGAGATAAGCAATTCCACTGAAGATTGGATTTCAGTCAGTTGTGATTGCTGAGAAGCTTGATTTTGCATAATTTTATCAATCTGTGCTTGTTGACGATCTTGAGTCTTCTCAATATAAGCAATCCTGTCCATAGATGGTTGAAAGAACTTTTTCTTATCAAGTTTCCAAACTTGTTCTTGTTTGATAAAGTTCTCCTGAATCTTGTGTATTTCTGCATGAGTAGTTGAATGAAGACCTTGTAGATGTTTAGTACTCAATGCAGTGACACGAAGCTGAGTTTTGAAATCATCAGAATTTAACATTTCATCAGCTTTAGTCAAGTGCTCAGTAAGATGTAACGCAGATGGAATACATGAGACTGAGTCCCATTCCTTAGTCCACTCCTGTCCTGCAGGAGTTTCACTCCAAGGCACTGGTGGTTCCTCTGTAACAAACTTCTTTACTAGTTCAGACTTAGAAAGAGGAATGTGTCCTGAAGGACCTGCTGCATCAGTATTTGCAGTTGGAGCAGCATCACCAGTATCTCCAGCATGTGCAACATCAGAACTTATAGAATCAGTATCATCTGATATAATAGCAGTGTGAGTAGCAATGGAGGCGTCAGCATCCTCTAATTGCTGATCTGATGCTAAGTTCTGATCAACAGCCATATCCTGATGCTCACCTAAAGTCTGATCATCAGTGTCTAGATGCAGAGAAGGTGACTTAGATAATTCCGGAGTTTGAATAGCATCAGTAACAGGTGTTGGCAAAAGATTTGTTGCTGTTGGAGCTTCTAAGAAAATTACTCCAGGCACAACTAAGTGTTGATCAGCATTATCAGCACTTGTGCCTTGATTACCAGGAGACACAGATGGGAAATTAGCCTTGTCAGATACAGTTTCCTGAGATGGAGTAGATAGAGAAGAAGTAACTGGATCAAATTCTTTTTCTTGTGAGATCAGAGATTCCTGATCCCCTTCCTTAGCTACTTCCTCCTCATCATCTGAAACTGGCCTTTTTGCCCTCTGTTTCTTGTATTTCCTTGGTAATTTAGAGTCCTTGGAAGTTTCAGGAATTGTCATTTTTCTAAGCCTCTTGAGAAGCTTAGATCCTCCAAGTTCAGAATCCTTCGGAGAAATCTTTTTCTCAGCTGCAGTTACCACAGGTTCTGAAGAAAGAATCTGTTCCTCAGAATCTGATTCATCTCTCAAAGTAATCCTCCTCTTCTTCTGAGGTGTTTGAGAAACAGTCTTTGTTCTCTTTGACTTAGAAGATGTAGGCTTCACATAGGACTTGAGATATGTTCTGAGAGATGGTAGAGAGGTTTGAGGTGGCTGAGTAGAGGTGGTAGGTGCTGATGAACCAGGTTCTGATGTTTGAACATCAGGATAAAGTGTAGTGTACTTAACAGGATCATAGGTGATTAAGGCTTGTTTGACAGATAAAGGTATTAAGAGGGGTCTTAACACAGCCTTTTTAGTATCAGAAGAGAATAAATCAGTAAAAGCTCTCTTAGCTATTCTGAAAGATGGAATTAGATCACCAAAATTTTGGGGCGGATTACAACAAAAACTATAAATAAGCTGACAAAATCTTGCAAAATATACAGTATTGCGATCTTCTGTCATCCTATCCCCAATAAAACCTAAGACTGCTCGTGCATAATCAAAATCAGTGTGATTTAGAAGTGCATACCCGATTTGTTGGCTGAATATGGGAATTGCATCAAAATTTGAACATTTGTTGGCGAAAGCTTTGGTAATGCAATCAAAGAAGAAACTCCATTCCCTCCTTATGAAAGATCTCTTCAACTGTCCAAGCTTGGTCAATGTTCCTTCATATCCCAGACTAACCATCATGTTTTGAAGAACTGAGTCATCAACAGTAGAATAAACACAGTCCTCAGGTAGCTGTAATGCCTGTCTAACTGTAGACAAAGTCACAACATACTCATCTTCCCCTGATGAAAATATTAAACTTGGGGACCCTTGAGCACCACCATTGTCATATACTCCACTCCTCCAAAACTCCAGTACTTAAACTCCAGAAATGGATGTAGGCTCAGTTAGAGCAAACCCAATATCAGAACTAGTGAGAAAGTCCTGAATGAAATGAAGTTCAGAGGGTGCCTCTGTAGTGTTTAGTATCGCAGAGAAGTTTGCTCTCTTTGATGGAACAAACTTTGCTCCATCAAAGAGAATGTCCTTGGGTGCCATTATGTTTGGAAAGAAATCGGTAACCTGTAATGTGTTTGAGAAAATGCCTCTTAAAAGAAAATCGTCAGTAGATGAGAGAGTTGAAAAGTAAAGAGAGAGATAAAATATAAAGGTAAATAAAAGATTTGACAATCTTTGCTCTCTTTTACTTATACACAAAAAGTAACCGTTGAGGACACATGGCAGACATGCATTTAAAAGTAGTGGTAAATACCTTGACACCTGTTATACATAGAGAAGGCAAAAAGTAATGGGCACGGTAAATAAGGAATAATTACCACCCACTTGCAGTTTTTCAAGGAAAAACCGTTCCACTTACCTAGATTCCATTAATCAAGGTGAATCAGTTTTAATTTAAAATTGAAACTGTTCCCACTAATTCAAATATTTTACTCTGCAATATCAATATTCTGAAAAAAAAAACTGTGTGTGAGAATGAGTAAAATCAATCAGTTAAGTAAGTACTGATAAAACATTATCAGAACTTAAAGTCAGACACAATTTATACGATCATCAGAATATTTATCAGGATTTATCAATGCGTATCAAAATTTCTCAGAGACAAGATCATAAGACAAAAACAAATTCCATTAATATATCAAAATAATACATTGATGAAATTGAAATTACATCAGAACTTTTACAATCTTGTCCTAAGCTTCTAAATCTAACATCAACAGCCTTAGTCCTAGCTAAGGAGCCTGACAAAGCTGAGGATGAAGAAGAACAGGAAGAAGACGAGATTAAGTCATCTTCCTCTTCCTATCTTCGACAAACAAGATAGCGAGTCGAATGATTCGCTCTTGCTGATGGATAGCTTCCCGCCTTTCCTCCTCCAATCGATCAAGATGAAGCTGGTAGTCCATCTCGATGAACAGAAGTCGGTTCAGCACCGCCTGTGGGACAGAGCCCCATATCTCTTCAGGAATGGCAGTTACATGCCAATCCTGCTGCCAGTCGGTGCAGCTTAGCTCCATATGAAAATTTTGGTAATTCAAAAACATGTTGAATCGGACCATGATGTTTTTGAAAAAGAATATGAAGTTAAGATTGTGAGAAAAATTGATGGAAAGGCTAATGTGAAGTGGCTGTTTATATAGGCAAGAGAATGCCAGGAGACGCGAAGATATTTAATGCTGACAGATAGAGTTAAGTCTACCTCGTCTCCCTAGACTTGAAAAAGAATAACAATCATTTGAAAAGGAATGTGCACATGTAACAAGAGTGAACTGTTCAAGGACGAGTGCCATTAGTCCTAACCATAGACTATTAATCTTCCACTTCAACATATTCTAAATTAATCTGAGACTGTTACCAAATTTTACTCACAGATAAGTCAAGTAAAGGGTTAGACTGAAAAATCAGAACTTAGACCTATACCAGAACTTAACAGTCATCAGAACATAATGTCTTAACTCGAACAAGGAATATCTATCTTAGTAAGTTTTCATTCAAGTTCTGAGTTATAGTCTTCAGAACTTAATCATCAGAACATATAACTAGAACGTGTCCTCAGAATTTGTGCAAGGTGACACAGTGACTGTTTGTCTAAAAGAACATAGACCACCACAAAAATTTCATCATTCATATGGAGTGATTTGTGTGTGCATTAAGCTAAATAACTAATAAAGAGTAAAGTCTGATTTACTTCAGTACATCTTAGAAATAAGTCATAATTAAAATTTTGCTAAAGAGCTGTCATTATCCTGAAACCTACTGATAAATGAGTTCATGCATGAGTCCACCTCAACTGTTTTTGTGCTAATTTTATGCATCGTTTTAAATTCTATTTTACAGTGGCTTCTCAGTGTAAGTGAGTTACGACTGCTTATCAGAATTTATGCTATTATCAGAGTATTTCTCCAGTAATCATAGAGTGTGAAAAGTCACCAATAAAATATTTTGCTTTTCTAATGCATATTTACTTAATACCAGCTATGCACTTGGGTCGTCCCATTCACATTTTTACTCTAGATCTCAAAGGAGTACCTGATATTATTCTTTGATTCTTTTTCTTCTTCTTTTGATAAGTGAGGTTTATCAGCACTTAGTACATTCAGCAGTTTTACTAGAATCAGAACTTAAACAGATGAGTAGCATTATTCTAATTTGGGACTTAGTAATAAGATGAATAAAGTAAACTAAACTAAGCTCAAGTATCAGAATTTGCTTGTGTCATAAGATTTCCACAGAAATAATTACTTCTTTCATGGGATCATTTGTTTATTGAAGACTAGTAGGTCAGTATCTAGCACAATTATCCTCATAGGATTGAATGATTACTTAAACAGATATATCACTTATTAGAGTTAAGAGATATATATCAGACAACAGTCAGTACTTAAAAACATTTATCAATTAAGCACAAAGTACACAAAGAGATTAATTCTGTAAATACTGATCATAAAGTCTGATAACATAGAACAAGTTTAAGCAGATTTAGAGAAAGAACCTGAAATCATTCCAAGTTCATTTACCAATCTTGTAAAGGTAGCTTCACACAGTGGTTTTGTGAAGATATCTGCTACTTGTTGATCTGTGGGAACAAAATGCAATTCCACTGTACCTTCATCCACATGTTCCCTGATGAAATGGTACCTGATGCTGATGTGCTTTGTCATAGAGTGTTGAACTGGATTACCTGTCATAGCAATAGCACTTTGATTATCACAGTAAATAGGGATTTTGAAATATGTTAACCCATAATCCAGTAACTGATTCTTCATCCAAAGAATCTGTGCACAGCAGCTTCCTGCAGCAATATACTCTGCTTCTGCAGATGATGTGGAAATTGACTTTTGTTTCTTGCTATACCAAGAAACCAATCTGCCTCCAAGAAATTGGCAGCTTCCACTTGTGCTTTTCCTGTCAATTTTGCAACCTGCAAAATCTGCATCTGAGTAACCTATTAATTTAAAATCTGATTCTCTAGGATACCATAATCCTAGATCAGCTGTTCCTTTAAGATACTTAAAGATTCTTTTTTACAGCTGTTAAGTGAGGTTCTCTTGGATCTGCTTGAAATCTTGCACAAAGACAGGTAGCAAACCTGATATCTGGTCTACTAGCAGTTAGATAGAGAAGTGAGCCAATCATACCTCTGTAATCAGTAATATCTACTGAATTACCAGTATCCTTATCCAGTTTTGTTGCAGTGGCCATGGGAGTAGATGCACTTGAACAGTCTTGCATTCCAAATTTCTTCAGCAAGTTTCTGGTGTACTTAGATTGACAAATAAAAGTGCCTTCTTCACTCTGCTTGACTTGAAGGCCCAGAAAATAATTAAGTTCTCCCATCATACTCATATGATATCTTGACTGCATTAGTTTGGCAAACTTTTTGCAAAGTTTGTCATTTGGAGACCCAAAAATGATATCATCAACATAAATCTGGACCAAAAGTAAGTCCTTGCCATGGTTGAGATAGAACAGTGTTTTGTCAATAGTTCCTCTGTTGAATCCACTTTCCAGAAGAAACTGAGCTAAAGTCTCATACCATGCTCTAGGAGCTTGCTTAAGTCCATAAAGTGCTTTATCAAGCCTGTAGACATAATCTGGATGTTTGGAATCTACAAAGCCTGGAGGTTGTTCAACATATACTTCCTCCTCCAATTCTCCATTGAGAAAAGCACTTTTCACATCCATTTGAAAGACAGTAAACTTTTTGTGAGAAGCATAAGCCATGAATATCCTTATGGCTTCTAACCTAGCAACTGGCGCAAATATTTCATCATAGTCAATTCCCTCCTGTTGAGAATATCCTTTTGCAACCAGCCTTGCCTTGTTCCTTACAATTATGCCATCACTGTTAGTTTTGTTTCTGAATACCCATTTTGTACCAACAACAGATCTATTCTTAGGTCTTGGCACTAAGGTCCAGACTTTGTTTCTTTCAAATTCATTCAACTCTTCCTGCATTGCTTGCACCCAATCAGCATCTTGAAGAGCTTCTTCCACTTTCTTTGGCTCAGACTGAGAGAGAAAAGAATTGTAAAGACATTCATTCGAAGTACCTGTTCTAGTTCTAACACCTGCATCAGGATTTCCAATTATCAAATCAGGTGTATGTGATTTTGTCCACTTCCTTGAAGATGGAAGGTTTTCTCTAGAACTGGATGCTCCCTCATGATTCATGCTGTCTTCGTTTTCATTTTCTGATGCTCCCTCTGAAACTATGCTCTCTGAGTTGGATCCTTCAGCATTTAGATTTTCAGCACTGTCAGTACTTGGTTTATCAGAACTTGACGAATCAGAACTTGAAGAGCCAGATGTATGTTCTGATGCTTCTTGAGATGTGATAATATCTTGAGTATGCTCCCCCTGCATTGGTTCATCTTCCTTTGACGTAGTCACCACAGTTTCAATAACATCAGAGTTTAATCCATCAGAGTTTACAGTATCAGGACTTAGACTGTCAGGACTTAAGGTATCAGAATATGAATCTTCATTTTCAAATCTCAGCTGATCATGATCAATGCAATCTTCAAGTCCAGTGATCTTCTTGTCATCAAAAGAGACATTGATAGATTCCATGACCACTTTTGTTCTCAAATTATAGACTCTGAAGGCTTTTGTGGAAAGTGGATATCCAACAAAGATTCCCTCATCAGCTTTTAGATCAAACTTGGATAGCTGTTCAGGATGAGTCTTGAGAACAAAACACTTACATCCAAATACATGAAAGTATTTCAGATTTGGCTTCTTGTTCTTCACCATCTCATATGGTGTTTTTCGATGCTTGTTAATGAGTGTTGCATTTTGAGTAAAACAAGCAGTCTGCACAGCTTCAGCCCAGAAATAGGTTGGAAGCTTTGCTTCTTCAAGCATTATTTGTGCAGCTTCAATGAGAGTTCTATTCTTCCTTTCAACAACTCCATTTTGCTGTGGAGTTCCAGGAGCAGAAAATTCCTGCTTTATTCCATGATTTTTGCAGAACTCTTCCATTATCAGATTCTTGAATTCAGTGACATTATCACTCCTCAAAATTTTCACAGAATCTTTGATCAATTTATCCAGATGTTTGACATGATCAATCAGGATAGATGCAGTTTCACTTTTTGTGTGCAAGAAATACACCCATGTGTATCTGGTGAACTCATCTACTATGACCAACGCATATTTCTTCTTTGCAATAGACATGACATTCACTGGACCAAATAGATCAACATGAAGTAGATAATAAGGCTCAAGAATTGATGATTCAGTCTTGCTCTTGAATGAAGATTTTCTTTGTTTGGCCTTCTAACATGAGTCACAAAGACCATCAGGAGCAAACACTGATTTTGGCAGTCCTCTCACAAGATCTTTCTTGATCAGTTCATTTATCTTGTTGAAGTTTAAATGAGAGAGTTTCTTGTGCCAATTCCAGCTTTCTTCAATTGAGGCTCTACTCACTAAACAGATTGCAGAATCATCAGAACTTGTTGAAAGCTTAGCTTCATAAATGTTACCATGCCTGAATCCCTTCAGAACAACTTTTCCTTTAGATTTACTAACTATTTCACAATGTTCTGCAAAGAAATCAACATGATAACCTCTGTCACAGATTTGACTTATACTCAGTAAGTTGTGTTTAAGTCCTGAGACCAGAGCTACATCTTTAATGATGACATTCCCAAGATTGATATTGCCATATCCCAAAGTTTTTCCAATATTGCCATCTCCATAAGAAACACTTGGGCCAGCTTTCTCCACAAAGTCTGATAGCAGGGCCTTATTTCCAGTCATATGTCCTGAACATCCACTGTCCAGAACTAAAATATTTTTCCTGTTGCCCTGCAATCAAAAAGACCACTAATTATTAGTTTTAAGGACCCAGACTTGCTTGGATCCTTTGGCCTTTTTAGGTTTGTTAACATTTGCAGCGGATTTAGCATCAGATTTTATGTTAACAGTTTTCTTATCAGAACTTATACTACCAGACTTTGAATCAGAACTTACACTAGAAGGAACAACAGAAACTTTCTTTAAAGAAGGTTTTATTTGATAATAATCATAGTACAAACTATGATATTCCTTACAAGTATAAATGGAATGCCATAAACTACCACAATGAAAACAAGGATTTTGTGGTTTGTATCTAACAGACTGACTCTTAACTCCTGATTTTGAAGATAAGGAGTTAATATTCTTATTCTTCCTGCAAAAAGAAGCCAGATGGTTAGAACTTCCACAGTTATGACATGCTTTCCTAGGAGCATCAGGAACAGATTTATAGTTATTGCTTTTATTCACACCTTCCTTTCCATTCCTGTTTTTCCTAGGTGATTTTACCTTGTTTGCATTCTTAACATCTTTCAGCTTATGCTTAAGCTGCTTCTTTGTCATTAAGCCTATGTTAACTTCAGCTGTCTTTTCCTATTTTAGTTTGTCAGAAGCTAATTCCTTTTTAACTTCTGATTTCTCATTTTCAGATTTTTCAGTTACAAACTTAACAGGTTTTAACTTCGGCTTTTGCTTATCAACAGGCTTAATTTCTACAGTTCCTTTTTCATTTTTATTTTCTCCATAACCTAAGCCCTCTTTCCAGTTTCCACTGCTTAGCAAATTTTGAGTTGTTTTGCCAGAGTTAGTCCAAGTCCTAATAATCTCTCTCTCCTTTTCTAACTCAGTTTTTAGAGATTCATTCATTTTTAGCACTTCATCCCTAACATAAAAAGCATCATCTCTATCCTTCTGAGTTTGATGGAACATGACTAACTCTTTTTCTAAGAAATCATTTCTTTTCCTAAAAGCAAGATTTTCAGAAGTTAATCTTTCACATGTTAAAGTTTGATCTCTATAACTAACAAACATGGTTTTAAGATATCTTCTCAACTCATTAATATCATCAGTATGAAAAGCATAAGTAGTCTGAGGTAACTTTGTTTCAGCAGCTTCAGAACTACTCTCAGAACTTGATTTATCAGCATTTGCCATCAATGCATAGTTCTCCTCACTTTCAGAGTCTGAGGTGTCTGTCCAGCTTTTCTGCTTTGTGACAAGAGCTTTGCCTTTGTCACTCTTGGTCTTCTTGCAACCAGGAGATATGTGGCCTTTCTCACCACAATTATAACATTTAACATTGGCGTAATCTCCTCGGTCAAACTTTTCTCCTCTTCCTTCAGATCTTCTGAAATTCTTCTTATCAGAACTTATGCCTTTCCTGGAAAACTTCTTTCCCTTCCTGAACTTCCTGTATGCAATCTTTGTGATTCCTTTCACCATAAGAGCACACAGCTTCATCATCTCCTCATCAGCATCAGTTTCAGGCAAGCTTTAAGAATCTGAGTCATCATCACTCTCAGAACTTGATGACTCAGTATCAGACTTTATGAAAAGAGCTTTACCCTTGTCTTTCTTTGAGGAAGGTGCTTTGGGGGATTCCTCTTCAGCCTTGAGAGCAACTGTCCTTGACTTTCCTCCTTTCCTCTTGCTTCTTTGTTCCATCTCAAGTTCATGAGTCTTGAGCATTCCATAGATTTCATCAAGAGTTGTTTCATCAAGATTGTAGTTGTCTCTTATTGTTGTTGCCTTCAAATCCCAGAATTCAGGAAGAGCTAACAGGAATTTTAGGTTGGTATCTTCAAGATCATACTCTTTATCAACCAATGACAAATCATTCAAAAGTTTGACAAATCTATCATATAAATCATTCAATGACTCATTAGATTTTGAGTCAAAATGTTCATACTCTTGAGTGAGTATTGTCTTCCTGTTCTTCTTAACTGTTTCAGTTCCTTGACACCTTGTCTCCAGTGCATCCCATATCTCCTTGGCAGTCTTGCAGTTGATTACCCTGTTTGACATTACATTATCAATGGCACTATGCAGTAAGTGTCGTACCTTGGCATCCTTAGCAATAGATGCTATATCTTCAGCAGTGTAATCACTCTTTTCCTTTGGTACAGTCTTTGCTGCTTCACCTGCAACTACAACAGCGAGCTTGGTAGGTTTGTGAGGCCCTTCCTTGATTCTATCAAGATATTCTGGATCTGTTGCTTCCATAAACATGGTCATCCTTACCTTCCATATGGGATATTCATATGGTCTCAATATGGGAACTCTGATAGTCTCATATCGACTCTGAATTGATGTCTTTGATGATTCCTCAGTTTTGGTAGGCTTAGTTGGAGTTTCTGTGTCAGACATGATTGTGTTTGGATCTTTAACTGTATGTGTGTGTTAGATATATTTGATAATGTCATGGCTAATATGTTTTATGTTTAGATTTCAGATCTTATTTGAACAGAACAAATCAGTACTTAACTGATCAGTACTTATACAGTACTTATGTTATCAGGAGATAGATATCAGAACTTAAGTGCTGAAGGACGATCAGATAAGGACAGTAGCTGATTAAAGTTAAGAAGATCAAGATAAACATAAGAAGAGATATGCATGAAGAAGGAATTCCGTGAAGAATGGAATACTTGGAATAGAAGATATCTGATTGATATATTTTAGGAAGCAGAATTATATTCCATATCAATTAGCGAATATCTTGTAACTGTGTAGTATATAAACACAGACATAGGGTTTACACTATAAGTGTTATCATTATCGAGAATATTATTTAATATAACTCTAGCAGCTCTCGTGATATTTTGTTCATCACTGAGAGATAACAGTTCCAGATTGTAACAGAGTTTATTGTTTAAATAAAGTTTGTTTTCTGTTACATAAGTTCTTGAAGTTTGATTTGATTGTAATAAACACTGTATTCACCCCCTCTACAGTGAAAGTGTGACCTAACAAGTGGTATCAGAGCTATCTGTTAACACACATACAGTTAAAGATCCAAACACAATCATGTCTGACACAGAAACTCCAACTAAGCCTACCAAAACTGAGGAATCATCAAAGACATCAACTCAGAGTCGATATGAGACTATCAGAGTTCCCATATTGAGACCATCTGAATATCCCATATGGAAGGTAAGGATGACCATGTTTCTGGAAGCAACAGATCCAGAATACCTTGATAGAATCAAGGAAGGGCCTCACAAACCTACCAAGCTCGCTGTTGTAGTTGCAGGTGAAGCAGCAATGACCGTACCAAAGGAAAAGAATGATTACACTGCTGAAGATATAGCATCTATTGCTAAGGATGCCAAGGTACGTCACTTATTGCATAGTGCCATTGATAATGTAATGTCAAACAGGGTAATCAACTGCAAGACTGCTAAGGAGATATGGGATGCACTGGAGACAAGGTGTCAAGGAACTGAAACAGTTAAGAAGAACAGGAAGACAATACTCACTCAAGAGTATGAACACTTTGACTCTAGGACTAATGAGTCATTGACTGATGTATATGATAGATTTGTCAAACTCTTGAATGACTTGTCATTAGTAAATAAGGAGTATGATCTTGAAGATACAAACCTCAAATTCCCGTTAGCTCTTCCTGAATGTTGGGATTTGAAGGCAACAACAATAAGAGACAACTACAATCTTGATGAAACAACTCTTTATGAAATCTATGGAATGCTCAAGACTCATGAACTTGAGATGGAATAAAGAAGCAAGAGGAAAGGAGGAAAGTCAAGGACAGTTGCTCTCAAGGTTGAAGAGGAATCCCCTAAACCACCTTCCTCAAAGAAAGATAAGGGTAAAGCTCTTATCATAAAATCTGATACTGAGTCATCAAGTTCTGAGAGTGATGATGACTCAGATTCTGAAAGCTTGCCTGAAACTGATGCTGATGAGGAGATGATGAAGCTGTGTGCTCTTATGGTGAAAGGAATCACAAAGATTGCATACAGGAAGTTCAGGAAGGGAAAGAAGTTTTCCAGGAAAGGCATAAGTTCTGATAAGAAGAATTTCAGAAGATCTGAAGGAAGAGGAGGAAAGTCTGACAGAGGAGATTACGCTAATGTTAAATGTTATAATTGTGGTGAGAAAGGCCACATATCTCCTGATTGCAAGAAAACCAAGAATGACAAAGGCAAAGCTCTTGTCACAAAGCAGAAAAGCTGGACAGACACCTCAGACTCTGAAAGTGAGGAGAACTATGCATTGATGGCAAATGCTGATAAATCAAGTTCTGAGAGCAGTTCTGAAGCTGCTGAAACAAAGGTTGTTAGTGTAGGTGCCCTAGAGGCAATACATTATTCTTTTATCTTTATGTCAGTTGATCATTCAATAAATGTATTTATTATGACCTTAATTACTGCGATATTTTGTTAGCATAATAAATGTCCTTAGAATCATGATACAAATTGTATAGTTTAAGTACATGACTTGAACTTGAGATTATATAATATATCATATTCTTAAAGGTCCCTAGTCGAGTATTATTATATAGGACAATAATAATACATAGATAGACTAGTATGTTGTTTGACAAGATAACCACATCTCATTGGTTATAAGTATGGGGATACTGAAGTCAATACATAGGTACATGTGAGAGTACATGGTACTGGACAGACCCACAGTGAGATTCTTCATGTTTAATAAAGTCATAAGAAAGACTCACAGTGATAATGGTGTAACGATCCTTTGACTTGAAATCATTATATTTCTATACGAGGATTAATATACTTTGACTACATTAAAAGTTACTTTTGATCGGGTGATGATAAAAGTGGACATCGGGTATATCATGAGTCGTATGAGAAATATGAATGATAGATAAAGGATTTAACCCTCCTATAATTAGGAGAGATATTATTGGCCTCTTGATTGAGTGAGATTATAAAAGCATGGCCATGCTCAAATAATGATTTGTTTCAATAATCTACTCATGCATCAAGTAAACCCAGATTAAATGTTGAAGAGGATGACTAAATACATGCCTCGAGTTTAATCTATAATATGTATGGTTAAAGGGATTATATTACACGGAAAAACATTAATCACGAAAGGTTTTATCTAATCACGATTTAATTATTGTTTAATTGGGTAACAATGATGTATTACTAGATACCGCTCATTGTTTATAATTTTATTAGAGAATAAAATTATTGCCAATTAAATAATAGCCTATAGGGTCGCACAAATAGAGCACTTAATGGAATAGTTAATTTAAATTATGGATTTAAATTAATTGATGATTATTTGAATTTTATTATAATTAAGTAAGACTTAATTGAGATAATATAAATTCGAATTAAAAGGAATGTTTTTGCCCATAATAATTAAGTATGACTTAGTTATTAATTAAATAATAGAAATTCGTTTTTATTATTTAATCCAATACCTACTAGGGTTGGGCTTTGCTATTATGGGCCTTTTTAATCAGTCATTATAAATAGATAATGAGAGGTTAAAGAGGCTTGAACGTTTTTTAAGAAAACCCTAGCAGCAAAGAGAGGCAGAGGCAATTCAGATCGTCAAGAAGGAGGCTAGTACATCCATTCCGTAGTCAAGTTCGTGAGACGTTCTTGAAGGTGCTCGTGTAGATACCATAGAGGTGTTTCTCCGAGAGGTAGACACAAAGCGTGATAGCTAGGATCTCCGTTGAGTTCGTAAAAGTTAATCTCTTGAAAGGTATGATTCGTTATCTCCATAATCTGCCCATAATTATACATGGATCCTGTTTTTGGGTTTCGAATTTTTTTTATTTTATTTACGTTTATCCGCTGCGTTTTATGCCTTCGGAACCCAACAATGGCATCAGAGCTACGTGTATAAGGGGCTGATTTGGTTACGTGTTTACTGTATTTTTACAAGTATGCATGTGTGATGAGTCTGCCATGATAACATTTATGTTATATGAGTCTGCCATGATAACAGTTATGTTATATGAATGATATGATGAATCTGTTAATGATCTATATGATGATACTAGTATGTTTAAGATCTGCCATAACTCATATGTATGCGATCTCTTAAAATATGTATACTGATACACGTTTTTGGTAACTGGGATATGGATCGTGTGTATACTGATACATGCTTCTGGAATAGTATTCTGATACATGTTTTTCTAGTATTCTGATACTTGATTTTGCAAAAATTTCCGCCATCGAACCGCGTGGTTAGGGTTTCGTTTTTAATTTGTGCTTATGACATATGCTTTACTTATTTATTATTCTTGATTGGATCATGATAAGTGATAAATAGTATGTCATCTTTATATGATCTATCATGTTCTTTAATGGTGACTGAGCATGGTGCATAGTTATGGCCTTAAGACCTTAGTTGTAATGGTTTATTCTTTTGGTTTGTAATAAATACGACTTGCATGTCGTTTTCTATTTGTAGTTGTTTTATCTCGAATGTAACTCGAGTTCTTTTGTAAGTTCATTAGTATAATTCTTAATGTAACATCCTAGAAGGACAAGGGAAAGAGGAGGCATCCTATGGAGGCCAAGGAGACAATGGAAGCAATAGAGAAGACATATGTAATAGTTATTTTTACACCATAGATTGACCTTGATCTTTTCATTAGCCTGAAAAGATCACATAGGATTGGGCCATAACTATTGCACGTTTACTTTACGTACTTTTCATATGATGTATAAATAGTATGTGTAGAGTAGAAAAATGCATGTTTTAATTAGATTAATGATGTATGTATGTATTAGATACATCGCCCATGCCATGCCTTTAAACAAGATAAAATCTGTAACGACTCAAGATTTAAAATTAACAAACGATCATGAGATTCTCGTGTTTATGAAACACGGAATAAAATACAAATTTTCTTTATTTCTGACATGGGGCGATTTTGTCAACAACGGGTTCATAGAACTTGTAAGGCTGTGGGTTTTAAGCGAGACCGATGTGACTCCTCCACTACCTGGAAATCAAACCATTGACGAGTATTGATTTGAAGTATTTTATTCAAGGAAAAATTGGGAATCTCTTTATGATGGGATCATGATCGTTCTAAATTAAAATCCCTAAGTAAAAATATTAAGTTTTAATCAGATGCTTTCCAATGAATGAACACTCATTAAATCCTAGATCGATAAGGGGAAGGGCTGTCAGTGGCAGGGGACTCCTATCTATCATGGTGAAATGCGACGAATATAAACGGTTATATTCGGACGTTGTATCATTGGGTCTAACTTAACTGAGTCATCATAATAAGGTGAATATAAACGGTTATATTCAACTATTATGAACTTAGAAGCATAGAGTTTGGTTAAAAATCTATTAGATAGATAAGATCAATTGTTGTTCACCAAATTATCCAAGAATTATATATGATATAATTGACAACTGTTGTCTACCTAAATAATCATGTTTTAAGGATACCAGTGGTTGACTTAGAACATGACGAAATATGGATCTTGGCTCACTAGAAAGATTTATGGGATATACTTTCCGAATTAATAGTTAGGGCTATTAATTTGATAAAAAAAATAGTGGGAGATATATTACGAATATATCATAATCATATGAACATAAAATTTTAACTCAGACAATCTAATGTTTATTTTGCGCTTTTATTATTGTAGATACTGAGTAATGGCAAACAACACAAACACACTATCCGTACGTTCAGTCCTTGAGAAGGACAAGCTGACAGGAGGAAACAACTTCCTAGACTGGCAGAGGAATTTGAGGATTGTCCTCAGGCAGGAGCGCAAGCTTCATGTCATTGATATTCCTCCTCCAGGCCCCCTTCCTGAGGGTGCTACTGCTGATGAACGAGCAGCACGCACAAAGGATGAGAATGATGCAAATGATGTTGCATGTCTTATGTTGGCAACTATGAGTGCTGAGCTTCAAAGACAACATGTGCATATGGATGCATATACTATCAATGAGCACTTGCAAAGCATGTTTGCAAGCCAAACTCGTCAAGAAAGGTTCAACACGAGTAAGTCACTTTTTAATTGCAAACAAGGGGCGAGTGAACCAGTTGGCCCACATGTTCTGAAGATGATTGGTTACATTGAGTACCTTGAAACTTTGGGTTTCCCGATTGGTCCGGAAACTGGTATTGACCTAATCATGAATTCTTTGAACAACAAATTCACTCAGTTTGTTGTGAACTACAATATGAATGAATTTGACAAAACACCTACTGAATTGTTGCATATGTTGAGAACATATGAGACCAACATGAAGACAGCTGAACCTGCTCCCATACTGATGGTGGGAAATAAAGGTAAGGCCAAAGGGAAGGGAAAATGGAAGGGTAAGAAGAAGATTGGATCTGATTCTACAACCAAGCCAAAGTCAGGTCCCAAACAGGCTTTAAAGCCTAAAGGTGGTGTGGCCAAGGGTGAATGTCACTACTGTAAGAAAGATGGTCACTGGAAGAGAAACTGTCCAATTTACTTGGAGGATCTGAAGAAAAAGAAAGCAGTTCAGATTTCTGGATCAGGTATTTATGTTATAGAAGTCAATTTGTCTATTTCTACATCCTGGGTATTTGATACTGGATGTGCTTCTCACATTTGTATAAATGTGCAGGGCCTGCAGAGAAGTAGAACTCTGGCTAAGGGAGAAGTGGACCTAAGAGTAGGCAATGGAGCAAAAGTTGTTGCTTTAGCTGTAGGGACTTATTATTTATCTATGCCCTCTGGGCTTGTTTTAGAACTAGAAGACTGTTTTTACGTGCCTGCGATTCGCAGAAACATTATTTCTGTTTCTTGTTTGGACAAGAAAGGTTTTTCGTTTACAATAAAGAACAACAGTTGCTCTTTTGCTTTGAATGATTTAACCTATGGTGTTGCGCGTTTATTTAATGGTTTATATGTTCTTGATTTAGATAACCCTGTCTGTAATATAGAAAACAAACGACTTAAAATAAATGACTCAAATCAAACATACCTCTGGCATTGTCGTCTAGGCCACATAAATGAGAAACGCATATCCAAATTACATAAGGATGGATACTTGGATAAGTTTGATTTTGAATCATACCAAGAATGCGAATCTTGTTTGCTTGGTAAGATGACTAAAGCCCCTTTCACTGGTAAGGGTCAAAGGGCCACTAAACGTCTGGAGCTAATACATAGTGATGTATGTGGCCCAATGCGTGTAATGGCTAGAGGAGGCTACTACTACTTCATAACATTTACTGATGATTTCAGTAGATATGGATATGTATATCTTATGAAGAACAAATCCGATTCTTTTGAAAAATTTAAAGAATACAAGGTTGAAGTAGAGAAGCAAATTGGCGGAGATGCAAGTATTAAGATCTTACGATCCGATCGTGGGGGTGAATACTTAAGCACCGAATTTAGAGAGTATTTGAAAGAGTGTGGTATTGTATCGCAACTCACTCCGCCAGGAACACCTCAATGGAATGGAGTTTCAGAGAGGAGAAATCGCACCTTGTTGGACATGGTGCGATCGATGATGAGTCATGCAGATCTTCCAATTAGTTTCTGGGGTTACGCTCTAGAAACAGCGGCTTTCACACTTAACCGTGTTCCTACTAAGAAGGTTCAAAAGACTCCATATGAGATATGGAAAGAGAAACGGTCAGGCATGAACTTTATGAAAGTTTGGGGATGTAAGGCATTTGTGAAACGTCAAGAATCTGACAAGCTTGGACCTAAATCCGAAGAGTGCATTTTTGTAGGATACCCTAATGAAACAAAGGCGTATTATTTTTATAGTCCTTCTGAGCAGAAAGTGTTTATTGCTCGAGATGCTGTCTTCATAGAAAGAGATTTTGTTTCCAAAAGAAACAGTGGGAGAACTATAGATCTCGATGAAGATCGAGAACCGCAAAATAGCATTGAACCTGAAGTGGAACAAGAGCAGAATAATGATAATGCTCAACAAACACAGGTTGTTCGTAGATCTGGTAGATTTCGCCATGAGCCAGAGAGATATGGATTTCTCATGACTCAGTGTGGTGATTTGATGCTCATAGATGAAGATGAGCCTCTCACATACCAAGATGCTATGAACAGTCCAGACTCTAAGAGATGGCTTGAAGCCATGAAATCCGAGATAGATTCCATGTACGAAAACCAAGTATGGACTTTGGTTGATCCACCTGAAGGGGTAAAACCCATAGGGTGCAAATGGGTTTTTAAGAAGAAAAAGGGCATGGATGGAAATGTTCAGACCTATAAAGCTAGGCTGGTTGCAAAAGGTTTCAAACAAATTCATGGTATTGACTATGATGAAACTTTCTCACCAGTGGCTATGGTCAAGTCTATAAGGATTTTACTTGCCATTGCAGCATTCCATGATTATGAAATCTGGCAAATGGATGTCAAAACAGCCTTCCTTAATGGAAGCCTTGAAGAGGATGTGTACATGACACAACCTGAGGGTTTTGTCGATCCAAGGAATGCTGGCAAGGTATGTAAATTGCGTCGATCCATTTATGGATTGAAGCAATCCTCTAGGAGATGGAATATCCGTTTTGATGAAATAGTCATAGAGTATGGCTTTGTTCAAAACGAAGATGAACCGTGTGTTTACAAGAAGGTTAATGGGAGCTATGTGGCATTCATAGTACTATATGTTGATGATATACTACTAATGGGGAATGACATACCTTCTCTAAAGGCTGTTAAGACGTGGTTAGGGAGCAATTTCTCCATTAAAGACTTAGGAGAGGCATCCTACATTCTAGGAATGAGGATCTATAGAGAAAGATCTAGAAGGATGATCGGTCTAAGTCAGAGCACATACATTGATAAGGTTTTGCATCGTTTTGGAATGCAAAATGCAAAAAGGGGATATGTCCCTGTGTCTCAAGGGATAACGATCTCTAAGGACCAATGTCCGAAATCATTGGATGAGAAGGACCACATGAATAAAGTTCCATATGCTTCAGCAATTGGATCTATCATGTATGCAATGGTATGTACTCGCCCAGATGTCTCGTATGCTTTGAGCATGACGAGCAGATACCAGTCTAATCCGGGTGAAGGTCACTGGACGGCAGTTAAGAATATTCTTAAGTACCTGAAAAGAACTAAAGATTCATTCTTGGTGTATGGAGGAGAAGAGAAACTCGTTGTAAAAGGTTACACCGATGCAAGTTTCCAAACAGACAGAGATGATACTGTATCACAGTCTGGTTTTGTGTTTTGTCTAAACGGAGGTGCTGTAAGCTGGAAGAGTTCAAAGCAAGAAACAGTAGCTGATTCTACAATGGAGGCTGAGTACATTGCAGCTTGTGAAGCAGCTAAGGAGGCCGTTTGGATTCGAAAGTTCATTTCTGTTTTGGGAGTGGTTCCATCGATCGCAGATCCCATTGATCTATACTGCGATAATAATGGAGCCATTGCACAGGCTAAAGAACCTAGATCACACTCCCGGGCTAAACATATACTCAGGAGATTTCACCTTATTCGAGAGATTAATGAAAGGGGTGATATACACATATGTAAAGTGCACACAAATGATAATATTGCAGACCCACTGACCAAAGGCTTGTCGCAGCAGAAGCACGATGGTCACACTAGTTCCATGGGTATTAGATATATGGGTGATTGGCTCTAGTGCAAGTGGGAGATTGTTAGTGTAGGTGCCCTAGAGGCAATACATTATTCTTTTATCTTTATGTCAGTTGATCATTCAATAAATGTATTTATTATGACCTTAATTACTGCGATATTTTGTTAGCATAATAAATGTCCTTAGAATCATGATACAAATTGTATAGTTTAAGTACATGACTTGAACTTGAGATTATATAATATATCATATTCTTAAAGGTCCCTAGTCGAGTATTATTATATAGGACAATAATAATACATAGATAGACTAGTATGTTGTTTGACAAGATAACCACATCTCATTGGTTATAAGTATGGGGATACTGAAGTCAATACATAGGTACATGTGAGAGTACATGGTACTGGACAGACCCACAGTGAGATTCTTCATGTTTAATAAAGTCATAAGAAAGACTCACAGTGATAATGGTGTAACGATCCTTTGACTTGAAATCATTATATTTCTATACGAGGATTAATATACTTTGACTACATTAAAAGTTACTTTTGATCGGGTGATGATAAAAGTGGACATCGGGTATATCATGAGTCGTATGAGAAATATGAATGATAGATAAAGGATTTAACCCTCCTATAATTAGGAGAGATATTATTGGCCTCTTGATTGAGTGAGATTATAAAAGCATGGCCATGCTCAAATAATGATTTGTTTCAATAATCTACTCATGCATCAAGTAAACCCAGATTAAATGTTGAAGAGGATGACTAAATACATGCCTCGAGTTTAATCTATAATATGTATGGTTAAAGGGATTATATTACACGGAAAAACATTAATCACGAAAGGTTTTATCTAATCACGATTTAATTATTGTTTAATTGGGTAACAATGATGTATTACTAGATACCGCTCATTGTTTATAATTTTATTAGAGAATAAAATTATTGCCAATTAAATAATAGCCTATAGGGTCGCACAAATAGAGCACTTAATGGAATAGTTAATTTAAATTATGGATTTAAATTAATTGATGATTATTTGAATTTTATTATAATTAAGTAAGACTTAATTGAGATAATATAAATTCGAATTAAAAGGAATGTTTTTGCCCATAATAATTAAGTATGACTTAGTTATTAATTAAATAATAGAAATTCGTTTTTATTATTTAATCCAATACCTACTAGGGTTGGGCTTTGCTATTATGGGCCTTTTTAATCAGTCATTATAAATAGATAATGAGAGGTTAAAGAGGCTTGAACGTTTTTTAAGAAAACCCTAGCAGCAAAGAGAGGCAGAGGCAATTCAGATCGTCAAGAAGGAGGCTAGTACATCCATTCCGTAGTCAAGTTCGTGAGACGTTCTTGAAGGTGCTCGTGTAGATACCATAGAGGTGTTTCTCCGAGAGGTAGACACAAAGCGTGATAGCTAGGATCTCCGTTGAGTTCGTAAAAGTTAATCTCTTGAAAGGTATGATTCGTTATCTCCATAATCTGCCCATAATTATACATGGATCCTGTTTTTGGGTTTCGAATTTTTTTTATTTTATTTACGTTTATCCGCTGCGTTTTATGCCTTCGGAACCCAACAAAGGTACCTCAGACTACTTATGCTTTTCATACTGATGATATTAATGAGTTGAGAAGATATCTTAAAACCATGTTTGTTAGTTATAGAGATCAAACTTTAACATGTGAAAGATTAACTTCTGAAAATCTTGCTTTTAGGAAAAGAAATGATTTCTTAGAAAAAGAGTTAGTCATGTTTCATCAAACTCAGCAGGATAGAGATAATGCTTTTTATGTTAGGGATGAAGTGCTAAAAATGAATGAATCTCTAAAAACTGAGTTAGAAAAGGAGAGAGAGATTATCAGAACTTGGACTAACTCTGGCAAAACAACTCAAAATTTGCTAAGCAGTGAAAACTGGAAAGAGGGCTTAGGCTATGGAGAAAATAAAAAAGGAACTGTAGAAATTAAGCCTGTTGATAAGCAAAAGCCGAAGTTAAAACCTGTTAAGTTTGTAACTGAAAAATCCGAAAATGAGAAATCAGAAGTTAAAAAGAAATTAGCTTCTGACAAACTAAAACAGGAAAAGACAGCTGAAGTTAACATAGGCTTAATGACAAAGAAGCAGCTTAAGCATAAGCTGAAAGATGTTAAGAATGCAAACAAGGTAAAATCACCTAGGAAAAACAGGAATGGAAAGGAAGGTGTGAATAAAAGCAATAACTATAAATCTGTTCCTGATGCTCCTAGGAAAGCATGTCATAACTGTGGAAGTTCTAACCATCTGGCTTCTTTTTGCAGGAAGAATAAGAATATTAACTCCTTATCTACAAAGTCAGGAGTTAAGAGTCAGTCTGTTAGATACAAACCACAAAATCCTTGTTTTCATTGTGGTAGTTTATGGCATTCCATTTATACTTGTAAGGAATATCATAGTTTGTACTATGATTATTATCAAATAAAACCTTCTTTAAAGAAAGTTTATGTTGTTCCTTCTAGTATAAGTTCTGATAAGAAAACTGTTAACATAAAATCTGATGTTAAATCCGCTGCAAATGTTAACAAACCTAAAAAGGCCAAAGGATCCAAGCAAGTCTGGGTCCTTAAAACTAATAATTAGTGGTCTTTTTGATTGCAGGGCAACAGGAAAAATATTTTAGTTCTGGACAGTGGATGTTCAGGACATATGACTGGAAATAAGGCCCTGCTATCAGACTTTGTGGAGAAAGCTGGCCCAAGTGTTTCTTATGGAGATGGCAACATTGGAAAAACTTTGGGATATGGCAATATCAATCTTGGGAATGTCATTATTAAAGATGTAGCTCTGGTCTCAGGACTTAAACACAACTTACTGAGTATAAGTCAAATCTGTGACAGAGGTTATCATGTTGATTTCTTTGCAGAACATTGTGAAATAGTTAGTAAATCTAAAGGAAAAATTGTTCTGAAGGGATTCAGGCGTGGTAACATTTATGAAGCTAAGCTTTCAACAAGTTCTGATGGTTCTGCAATCTGTTTAGTGAGTAGAGCCTCAACTGAAGAAAGCTGGAATTGGCACAAGAAACTCTCTCATTTAAACTTCAACAAGATAAATGAACTGATCAAGAAAGATCTTGTGAGAGGACTGCCAAAATCAGTGTTTGTTCCTGATGGTCTTTGTGACTCATGTCAGAAGGCTAAACAAAGAAAATCTTCGTTCAAGAGCAAGACTGAATCATCAATTCTTGAGCCTTATTATCTGCTTCATGTTGATCTATTTGGTCCAGTGAATGTCATGTCTATTGCAAAGAAGAAATATGCGTTGGTCATAGTAGATGAGTTCACCAGATACACATGGGTGTATTTCTTGCACACAAAAAGTGAAACTGCATCTATCCTGATTGATCATGTCAAACATCTGGATAAATTGATCAAAGATTCTGTGAAAATTTTGAGAAGTGATAATGGCACTGAATTCAAGAATTTGATAATGGAAGAGTTCTGCAAAAATCATGGAATAAAGCAGGAATTTTCTGCTCCTGGAACTCCACAGCAAAATGGAGTTGTTGAAAGGAAGAATAGAACTCTAATTGAAGCTGCACGAACAATGCTTGAAGAAGCAAAGCTTCCAACCTATTTCTGGGCTGAAGCTGTGCAGACTGCTTGTTTTACTCAAAATGCAACACTCATTAACAAGCATGGAAAAACACCATATGAGATGGTGAAGAACAAGAAGCCAAATCTCAAATACTTTCATGTATTTGGATGTAAGTGTTTTGTTCTCAAGACTCATCCTGAACAGCTATCCAAGTTTGATCTAAAAGCTGATGAGGGAATCTTTGTAGGATATCCACTTTCTACAAAAGCCTTCAGAGTTTATAATTTGAGAACAAAAGTGGTCATGGAATCTATCAATGTCTCTTTTGATGACAAGAAGATCACTGGACTTGAAGATTGCATTGATCATGATAAGCTGAGATTTGAAAATGAAGATTCATATTCTGATATCTCAAGTCCTGACAGTCTAAGTCCTGATACTGTAAATTCTGATGGATTAAACTCTGATGTTATTGAAACTGTGGTGACTACGTCAAAGGAAGATGCACCAATGCAGGGGGAGCATACTCAAGATATTATCACATCTCAAGAAGCATCAGAACATACATGTGGCTCTTCAAATTCTGATTCGTCAAGTTCTGATAAGCCAAGTACTGACAGTGCTGAAAATCTAAATACTGAAGGATCCAACTCAGAGAGCATAGTTTCAGGGGGAGCATCAGAAAATGAAACCGAAGACAGCATGAATCATGGGGGAGCATCCAGTTCTAGAGAAAATCTTCCATCTGCAAGGAAGTGGACAAAATCACATACACCTGATTTAATAATTGGAAATCCTGAGGCAGGTGTCAGAACTAGAACAGGTACTTCGAATGAATGTCTTTACAATTCTTTTCTCTCTCAGTCTGAGCCAAAGAAAGTGGAAGAAGCTCTTCAAGATGCTGATTGGGTGCAAGCAATGCAGGAAGAGTTGAATGAATTTGAAAGAAACAAAGTCTGGACCTTAGTGCCAAGACCCAAGAATAGATCGGTTGTTGGTACAAAGTGGGTATTCAGAAACAAAACTGACAGTGATGGCATAATTGTAAGGAACAAGGCAAGGCTGGTTGCAAAAGGATATTCTCAACAGGAGGGAATTGACTATGATGAAACATTTGCTCCAGTTGCTAGGTTAGAAGCCATAAGGATATTCATGGCTTATGCTGCTCACAAAAAGTTTACTGTCTTTCAAATGGATGTGAAAAGTGCTTTTCTCAATGGAGAATTGGAAGAGGAAGTATATGTTGAACAACCTCCAGGCTTTGTAGATTCCAAACATCCAGATTATGTCTACAGGCTTGATAAAGCACTTTATGGACTTAAGCAAGCTCCTAGAGCATGGTATGAGACTTTAGCTCAGTTTCTTCTGGAAAGTGGATTCAACAGAGGAACTATTGACAAAACATTGTTCTATCTCAACCATGGCAAGGACTTACTTCTGATCCAGATTTATGTTGATGATATTATTTTTGGGTCTCCAAATGACAAATTTTGCAAAAAGTTTGCCAACCTAATGCAGTCAAGATATCAGATGAGTATGATGGGAGAACTTAGTTATTTTCTGGGCCTTCAAGTCAAGCAGAGTGAAGAAGGAACTTTTATTTGTCAATCTAAGTACACCAGAAACTTGCTGAAGAAATTTGGAATGCAAGACTGTTCAAGTGCATCCACTCCTATGGCCACTGCAACAAAACTGGATAAGGATACTGGTAATTCAGTAGATATTACTGATTACAGAGGTATGATTGGCTCACTTCTCTATCTAACTGCTAGTAGACCAGATATCATGTTTGCTACCTGTCTTTGTGCAAGATTTCAAGCAGATCCAAGAGAACCTCACTTAACAGCTGTAAAAAGAATCTTTAAGTATCTTAAAGGAACAGCTGATCTAGGATTATGGTATCCTAGAGAATCAGATTTTAAATTAATAGGTTACTCAGATGCAGATTTTGCAGGTTGCAAAATTGACAGGAAAAGCACAAGTGGTAGCTGCCAATTTCTTGGAGGCAGGTTGGTTTCTTGGTATAGCAAGAAACAAAAGTCAATTTCCACATCAACTGCAGAAGCAGAGTATATTGCTGCAGGAAGCTGCTGTGCACAGATTCTCTGGATGAAGAATCAGTTACTAGATTATGGGTTAACGTATTTCAAAATCCCTATTTACTGTGATAATCAAAGTGCTATTGCTATGACAGGTAATCCAGTTCAACACTCTATGACAAAGCACATCAGCATCAGGTACCATTTCATCAGGGAACATGTGGATGAAGGTACAGTGGAATTGCATTTTGTTCCCACAGATCAACAAGTAGCAGATATCTTCATAAAACCACTGTGTGAAGCTACCTTTTCAAAATTGGTAAATGAACTTGGAATGATTTCAGGTTCTTTCTCTAAATATGCTTAAACTTGTTCTATGTTATCAGACTTTATGATCAGTATTTACAGAATTAATCTCTTTGTATATTCTGTGCATTAATTGATAAATGTCTTTAAGTACTGACTGTTGTCTGATATATGTTTCTAAACTCTGATAAGTGATATGTCTGTTTCAGTAACTATTCAATCCTATGAGGATAACTGTGCTAGATACTGACCTACTAGTCTTCAATAAACAAATGATCCCATGAAAGAAGTAATTATTTCTGTGGAAATCTTATGACACAAGCAAATTCTGATAACTGAG
Source organism: Apium graveolens (assembly GCF_009905375.1). Taxonomy (NCBI): domain Eukaryota; kingdom Viridiplantae; phylum Streptophyta; class Magnoliopsida; order Apiales; family Apiaceae; genus Apium; species Apium graveolens. Next base: position 9,069,804 of record NC_133653.1, read on the forward strand.
CTTAGTTAAGTTTACTTTGTATATCTTATTACTAAGTCCCAAATTAGAATAATGCTACTCATCTGTTTAAGTTCTGATTCTAGTAAAACTGCTGAATGTACTAAGTGCTGATAAACCTCACTTATCAAAAGAAAAAGAAAAGAATCAAAGAATAATATCAGGTACTCCTTTGAGATCTAGAGTAAAAATGTGAATGGGACGACCCAAGTGCATTGCTGGTATTAAGTAAATATGCATTAGAAAAGCAAAATATTTTTCTTGGTGACTGTTCACACTCTATGATTACTGGAGAAATACTCTGATAATAGCATAAATTCTAATAAACAGTCGTGCCTCACTTACACTGAGAAGCCTCTGTAAAATAGAATTTCAAAAGATGCATAAAATTAGCACAAAAACAGTAGAGGTGAACTCATGCATGAACTCATTTATCAGTAGGTTTCAGGATAATGACAGTTCTTTAGCAAAATTTTAATTATGACTTATTTCTAAGATGTACTGAAGTAGATCGGACTTTACTCTTTGTCTGTTATTTAGCTTAATGCACACACACATCACTCCATATGAATGATGAAATTTCTGTGGTGGTCTATGTTATTTTAGATAAACAGTCATTGTGTCACTTCTGCACAAATTCTGAGGACAAGTTCTAGTTACACGTTCTGATGATTAAGTTCTGACGTTCATAACTAAGAACTTGTATGAGTATTTACTAAGATAGATATTCCTTGTTCGAGTTAAGACATTATGTTCTGATGACTGTTAAGTTCTGGTATAGGTCTAAGTTCTGATTTTTCAGTCTAACCCTTTACTTGACTTATTAATGAGTAAAATTTGGTAACAGTCTCAGATTAATTTCGAAATGTTGAAGTGGAAGATTAATAGTCTATGGTTAAAACATAATGGCACTCGTCCTTGAACAGTTCACTCTTGTTACATGTGCCCATTCCTTTTCCAATGACTGTTATTCTTTTTCAAAGTCTAGGGAGACGAGGTAGAATTAATTCTACCTGTCAGCATTAAATATCTTTGTGTCTCTTGGCATTCTCTTGCCTATATATGCAGCCACTTCACATTAGTCTTCTCATCACACTTGTATCACAAATTCAGTCTTGTTTTTTATTTACTATCACAAATGGCTGAATTTGGCTGGTTCTACAATTACGGTGATGAGACTGTGCATGTCTTTTTGAATGGAATTTCAACTCCCTACCCTATCACCAACATCCCTCACAATCTCTGGATTCAATTTCCAGAGGTTATCAAACGTGATCTGGTGGCCGTTCGAAGAGACCTTCACCTTCGTCGTATCCGTCAGCAAGAGCGAATCATTCGACTCGCTATCTTGTTTGTCGAAGATAGGAAGAGGAGGATGACTTAATCTCGTCTTCTTCCTGTTCTTCTTCATCCTTAGCTTTGTCAGGCTTCTTAGCTAGGACTAAAGCTGTTGACGTTAGGATTAGAAGCTTAGGGAAAATCTTGTATTGATGTAATTTCTATTTCATATATGTATTGACTTGATATATTAATGAAAACTGTTTTTACTTCAAGATTTTATCTCTGAGTTATTTTATCTGTGTTGTTAAATCCTGCTTGATATTCTGATGACCATTTAAATTTTGTCTTTATTTAAGTTCTGATTCTTTGTCAGCACTTATTCATCGAAATTATCTAGGTCATTTTTAACATGATTCATTTTCAGAATATTAATGTTGCAGTGAAAAACAATTCAATCAGTGCTAACGGTTTCAATTTTGAATTAAATCTGTGTCTCTTGATAACTGAAATGGTTTTTCCTTGAATCAAGGCAACTGGGTAAGTAATCATTCCTGTTTTCTCGAGCCCAGTAACTATCCGTTATTACTGCATGTCTGACAGGTGTCCAACGGTAACATTTTTTTTCAGAGTATAAGAACAACAGAGAGAAGATTTCCTTAATCTTTTATTTTCTTTATACTTTATCTCTCTTCTTACTTTTACTCTCTTTCTCATTCTTTCTCACGTTGGTTTTTCATACAGACATTATCTCAAACACCTAACAGGCATACTTGAATTTCAATATTTTTTCACATGGCACCAAAGGATTTAATCATTGATGGAGCAAAGTTTGTTCCAAACAACTATGCTGCAATTCTTGATCATGCTGAAGCTCCATCTGAATTGCATTTTGTGCAAGATCTTCTTGCACATAGTGAGGTTGGGTAGGCCTTAACTCAGCCTGAATTATTCTCAAGTCAACAAGTTCTGCGGTTCTGGAGGACTGGAGTTTTTGATGATGGTGGTAAATGAGGAACTCCCAGTATTATCTTCCAAGTGGGTGATTCATCCTATGTAGTCACTCCTGGTACAGTACGAAGAGCATTACATCTTCCAGAAGATTGTACCTTCTCTATACCAGAGGAATCAGAACTTCGGGGGTTAATGACTGATTTGGGATATGAAAAGAGTCTGACGAAACTTGGACAGTTGAAACGGGCTAATATCAGAAGAGAATGGAGTTTCTTCTTTGATTGCATCACCAAGGCTTTTGGCAACAAGTGTTCAAATTTTGATGCCATCCCAATTCTGAGTCAGCACATCGGGTATGCTATTATCCATCAAACTCATTTTGATTTTGCAACTGGAATAATTGGTTTTATTGGGGATAGGATGACAGAGGATCGAGATGTTGTTTATTTTGCTAGATTCTGTCAACTTATTTATACGTATTGTACTGCTGAACCCCAGTTAGTCAGCACTCAAACCCCACCTTTTAAGGTTGCAAAAAGGTACTTTAACGACCTGATAAATGCTGACACAAAGAAATCAATGGTGAGACAATTACAGATTCCTCAGTCTGTGAAACAGATTCTGGTAAATGCTGATCCAGCTACTTACAAATCTGTTTACTCAAATGTTCAACCAACTCACCATAACCAAAATCCATCAACCTCAGTCCCTACCTCTCATTCTACTCAACCTACCCTCAGAACTTATCTCAAATCCTATCTCTCCACTTCACAGAATGCTCAACCTTCTTCTTCAGCACCTACTGTGAAGCCTACATCCTCTAAGCCAAAGAGAACAAAGACTGTTCCTCAAACATCTCAGAAGAAGAGGAGGATTACTTTGAGAGATGAATCAGATTCTGAGGATCAGATTCCATCTTCAGAACCTATGATAGATGAAGCTGAGAAGGCAACTTCTCAGAAGGATTCTGCAATTGGGGGTTCTAGGCTTCTCAAGAGGCTTCGACGTATGACGGTTCCTGCAACTCCCAAGGAATCCAAATCAACAAGAAAGTACAAGAAACAGAGGGCACAGAGGCCAGTTTCAGATGATGAGGAGGAAGCAGCTAAGGAAGGGGATCAGGAATCTCTGATCTCACAAGACAAGGAATTTGCTCCAGTCACTTCTTCTCCATCAACTCCATTTCAGGAACCTGTATCTGACAAGGCTAATTCACCTTCTATATCTCTTGTTGATCCAGGCACAAGTGCTGAAATTGATATTCAGAACTTGGTTGTGCCTGACATACTTTTCTTAGAAGCTCCAACAGCAAATAATCCTTCCACAACACCTGTTACTGATGCTGTTCAAACTCCTGAGTTATCACTAACACCTTCTCTGCATCAAGATGATGATCAGATTTTAGGTGAGCATCAGGATATGGCTGTTGATCAGAACTTAGTATCAGATCAGCAATTAGAGGATGATGAAGCCTCCATTGCTACTCATACAGTTGTCTTATCAGAAGATACTGATTCTTTAAGTTCTGATGCTGCAAATGTTGGAGATACTGGTGAAGCTGCTACAACTGTAGATGCTGATGCAGCAGGTCCTTCAGGACATACTCCTTCACTGACTCTTCCTAAGTCTGAACTGTTAAAGGAGTTTGTTATCAGGGATACACCAGTTACTTGGAGTGAAACTCCTGCAGGTCAGGAGTGGACTAAGGAATGGAACTCAGTTTCCTGTGTTCCAAATGCTTTACATCTTGCTGAGCACTTGACTAAAGCTAATGAAATGTTACATTCTGATGATTTTAAAATCCAGCTTAGAGTCACTGCATTGAGTACTAAACATCTACAAGGTCTTCATTCCAACACTCATGCAGAGCTACACAAGATTCAGGAGAACTTTATTAAACAGGAACAAGTTTGGAAACTTGATAAGAAAAAGTTCTTCCAACCTACCATTGACAGGGTTGCTTATATTGAGAAAACTCAAGAGAAGCAACAAGCTCAGATTGATCAAATTCTGACAAATCAAGCTTCTCAGCAATCGCAACTTACTGAAATCCAGACCTCAGTGGAACTACTTATCTCTCTTTTATTACCTGCTGATGCCAAAAAGGGGGAGAAGGTAATTAAGTCCAAATGCAAAACCAACAAGTCACTGCAAGGAAAGGATGATGGAAAAGATGACCAAGGAAACTCTGGAATGGGTAGTGGTCATAGTCAAGGTAGAAGGTTTACATCAAGACAAGCTAGTCACAGAACAAGTTCTGATACTGGGAAAAGAATAAGTTCTGCTGCTGGTAAAAGGATAAGTTCTGATGAACTTCTAGATCTTGATGAGGAAATGTCAAGACAGTTATTTCTTCAAGAAAATCCAGGGATGGACTTGGAAAGTTTAAAGGAAGAAGAAGCCAGACTTAAATCAGAGAAAGTCACATCTAAATCTGAAGCTTCTGGTAAAAAGTTACTTCCAAAACCTAAAGGCATTGTGATCAAAGAAAGGATACATACTGAAGAAACTTTGTCTAGATCACAACCACAGATAGATCCAAGATCCAAGGGTAAAGAAAAGGTTGGTGAACCTATCAAGCCTTATGTACCTCCTGAGGAAGAAGAAATTACTGATGGAAAAGATAATCTTGCTCTGACTTCAAGAAAAGTTCTTAAAACAACCTCTGACATGGCTCAAGTTGTTCAGAGTCAAGAAATTGTAAGTTCTGATATTCAGAAGAAGCAAGTAACCTCTGACAGTGCTCAAGTTAACTTGATATCAGAAAATAAATCTAAAACACTCCTACCAGGATTCACTAAAGCAAAACAGACTCAATCTTTGAAGACTACTTCAAGTGGTTTTGAAGCAAGAGTAGTTACTGGAAAGGAAGCTAGAGATAAAACTGGATTGGGAAGTGCTGATGAAAGAAGAGTACACAACACTACCGATGATCCAACTTCCTTGAGTGAACCAGGTATTGGAGCAACTCCTGAGAGATTGAATCAACTAGAATCTGTACAGATGGTTTACCATACCTACTTGAAAGAATACATCATGTTGTATTTCATGACAGATGGTAGGGTTTATCATATAAGACAAAATGCCATTCCGTTGAAGTATTTTGAAGAATTGGAGCATGTATTGTTCTTACTTCAAGTGGATGACAGAATAACAGAGACTGCTGCAAACTACTTAAAGGAACAGATTCAGAGACAGAAAAGACTTTATTCTGTTAAGTCTGACAGCAGATATGTTCCAAAGTACAGAAATCACAATGGTGATATTGTTGATATGAAGCCTAATACTGCACAGATCAGAACATATCTTGGTATTAAGGGGCTTGAATTCAATCTAGAGTCTAATAAAGCTTATGTCATAAGACTAGATCGGGAGTTGAGAAAAGCAAAGATTAATGATCTCAGAGCTGCAATATTTCAAACTGGTGAAGATACTGCAGAGCTTAAAGATGTCAAACGGAGAATGATTGATGAACTCAGATATGCTGAGAAATGTTTGTTGAAGAATTATCTCAGAACAACTCCTGATATCAGAGAGATCAGAAAATGATGAAACCAAGTCGAAGATCTACAACTGCTTAAATTCTGATATTTATACAGATTGAAGTTGTTATCAGAAGTTGAATTGGTAAAAACTTTAAGGACTGTAAGTTGTAGTTATCTTGTCTATTTCTCATGCATTTGTACTTAATGTTTTTGACATCATCAAATATCTGTTAAACTTGTATATTTTGTTAATTTACAAGTTGGGGGAGATTGTTAGATATATTTGATAATGTCATGGCTAATATGTTTTATGTTTAGATTTCAGATCTTATTTGAACAGAACAAATCAGTACTTAACTGATCAGTACTTATACTGGAAGTCAGAACTTAAGGGATATCAGTACTTATGTTATCAGGAGATAGATATCAGAACTTAAGTGCTGAAGGACGATCAGATAAGGACAGTAGCTGATTAAAGTTAAGAAGATCAAGATAAACATAAGAAGAGATATGCATGAAGAAGGAATTCCGTGAAGAATGGAATACTTGGAATAGAAGATATCTGATTGATATATTTTAGGAAGCAAAATTATATTCCATATCAATTAGCGAATATCTTGTAACTGTGTAGTATATAAACACAGACATAGGGTTTACACTATAAGTGTTATCATTATCGAGAATATTATTTAATATAACTCTAGCAGCTCTCGTGATATTTTGTTCATCACTGAGAGATAACAGTTCCAGATTGTAACAGAGTTTATTGTTTAAATAAAGTTTGTTTTCTGTTACATAAGTTCTTGAAGTTTGATTTGATTGTAATAAACACTGTATTCACCCCCTCTACAGTGAAAGTGTGACCTAACAGTGTGTTAACAGAAGGCTCTGATACCACTTGTTAGGTCACACTTTCACTGTAGAGGGGGTGAATACAGTGTTTATTACAATCAAATCAAACTTCAAGAACTTATGTAACAGAAAACAAACTTTATTGAAATAATAAACTCTGTTACAATCTGGAACTGTTATCTCTCAGTGATGAACAAAATATCACGAGAGCTGCTAGGGTTACAGTAAATAATATTCTCGATAATGATAACACTTATAGTGTAAACCCTATGTCTGTGTTTATATATTACACAGTTACAAGATAATCGCTAATTGATATGGAATATAATTCTGCTTCCTAATATATATCAATCAGATATCTTTTCTTCCAAGTATTCCATTCTTTACGGAATTCCTTCTTCATGCATATCTCTTCTTATGTTTATCTTGATCTTCTTAACTTTAATCAGCTACTGTCCTTATCTGATCGTCCTTCAGCACTTAAGTTCTGATATCTATCTCCTGATGCTTATCTCCTGATAACATAAAAACTGATATCCCTTAAGTCCTGACGTCCAGTATAAGTACTGATCTCCAGTTAAGTACTGATTTGTCCTGTTCAAATAAGATCTGAAATCTAAACATAAAACATATTAGCCATAACATTATCAAATATATCTAACAGTATCTATATAATATAAATGTTTGTATATTGTAAAAATATTCTGAAATTTTTGTATTTTTCGATCTTTATCGAGCCGAGCTCGAGCGGAACGAGTTCGAGCCGAGCCCGAGCCGAACATACAAAAAGCTCTGCTCGAGCGTGTTTTCTTACCGAACAGATTTTCATGTTCGACCTCGAGCTCGAGTTCTTAACGAACCGAGCTGAACCGAGCTCTTACCGAGCCGAGCTCGAGCTTGTTCGCGAATAGCCCAAGCCCTGCCTACAATATAAGTCTAAGTAGCAATGAAATATTGTAAGTTTAAATATGTGTCACACTTTTGAAAGTTACATGCACATTTATATTTCAAGTTTAAATATATCTCAAACTTTTGTAAGTTGTATGCTTATTTGTAGATATATATTACAAAATATTATAATGTGACTACTAGAAATATTAGAAATAGACTCTCAAAATCTTTATTATCCTTCATATTTCTCAGAATAAGTTGTTTCATTGAACTTTTAATTATTTGTTTTGAGAAACTATCTTAATTTTAAAATATATCTTAACTTGGTTTATTACAAGAAAACAAGGTTAAATACAACTGATTTAAATTCGAATGGGGTTAAATTTGACCGCAGGCGGTCGAATCCTTTGAACCGGCTAAATTCGACCGACCTCGGTCGAATTCAAATGGTCGTATTTAAACGGTTGTATTAACAAACAATTTTAAATCAAAATGTGAGGGAAATTTCCCGCACCTTTCGAAGTTATATTTCAATGAAATTCGGTTGTATTTAGGATTTTTCAGAATTTTAAATTTTAATAAAAAAATTATTTAAATGTTAGTGAATATTTTGAAATTATGAATATGGGAGAGAATAAATGTTATCCAAATAAAAACATTTAGTTCTTGAAAAAATAAATTATGCGCTATAAGAATTTTCAAATTTCTTTATTTGTTAAAAAAATAAAATTGATGCTCGTTAGTTGTAGTAGTCAAATTGATACTTGACATTTAAAATGGCGAACAAAATAAAATTATTTCGATCTGAAATTTTGATTATATCACTAATATATATATTTATTGACATCCATACAGTTGGATCACTGAAAAATATTTTTAAAAAAATTGAAATACAAATTCAGAACTAAACACTAGTTAGTTGTACTACTGAAACTGATGTTTGACTGTTAAAATGACAACTCAAATAAAGTTATTTTGATCTGAAAATTTGGTTAAATCACTAATATATATATATATATATATATCTATTGACATCCATACAGTTAATTGAAATACCAATTCAAGATTAAACATTATGTAGGTGTACTAGTCAAACTAATGTTTGACTTTTAAAATGGCAAACCAGATAAAGGTATTTTTATCTGAAACTTTGATTATATCAATAATATATATATTTATTGACATCCATATACTTGGATCGCTGAAAAGTATTTTAAAAAAATCGAAACATCAATTCAGGACTAAACACTAGTTAATTGTACTACTCAAACTGATGTTTGACTGTTAAAATAACAAACTAAATAAAGTTATTTTGATATGAAAATTTGGTTATATTAGTAATATATATCTATTGACATCCATATGGTTAGATCGATGAAAATTATTTTTTAAAAAATCGAAACACCAATTCAGGACTAAACAGTATATATGTAGTTGTACTAGTCAAACTGATGTTTGACTTTTAAAATGGAAAACCAAATAAAATTATTTTGATCTGAAACTTTGGTTATATCACTAATATATATATATATATTTATATATATATCAATTGACATGCATACGGTTGGATCGATGAAATGTTTTTGTAAAAAAATCAAAATACCAATTCAAGACTAAACACTAGTTAGTTCTACTAGTTAAACTGATGTCTGACTGTTAAAATGGTAAAACAAATAAAATTAATTTGATCTGAAACTTTGATTATATCGAATATATATATATATATATATATATATATATATATTTATTTATTAACATCAATAGGATTGGATCGCTGAAAAATATTTTAAAAAAAATCGAAACATTAATTAAGGACTAGACACTAGTTAGATGCACGACTCAAACTGATGTTTGACTGTTAAAATGGCAAACCAAATAAAGTTATCTTGATCTCAAAATTTGGTTATATCACTGATATATAAAAGAAATCGAAATACCAATTCAAGACTAAACACTATGTAGTTGTATTAGTCAAACTGATGTTTGACTATTAAAATGATAAACCAAATTAAATTATTTTGATCTGAAACTTTGATTATAACACTAATAGATATCAATTTGATTAAATTTTTGTTCTTGAAAAAAATAATTATGCTGTATGAGTATCTTCAAATTTCTTCAATTGGTTGCATTAGTTTAGGGATAATTATGCTGTATAATAAAACTATTTTTAGCCGCTACATTAAAGTAGATTATATGGTTGAATATATAATTTAGGGGTTATAAATTTAATATTTAGGATATGGATATAAGATTATAGTTCATAATTCTTTTAAAGTAATACAATCGTACATATATTTATAATTTTGATTATTCTATTATATTCCGTATGACATTTACTTAAATAATAGTTAATGGGCCGAATTAATTTTGTGATACATGAAATTCAAAAAATGTAAAGCCCATCCCAAGCTTATCACTCAGAAAAAACAGGGGACTAGGCTTTATTTATCTACATAAACTAGACTCAATGCTTATAAAATTGACAGCGGCAACACATAGAAAGGGAGGCGGCGACAAAGAGAGAGAGAGGGTTACTGCCTTGCTACCATTTATCTCTTACCAAAACTCAACCCACAATTCCAAACCACTCCTCCCCTGCTTCTTTTCAGGAAAGAAATGACAAACATGTTCTGAATCGAAGCCATGTTCCTGGTGTTCTACAAGATCGAGGCCTTAAATCGAAGTGTAATTGCACGTTATAAATCGAAGTTCTTTGTTATTTCTTAATCGATGTCGTTATTTCCATTTTCTTCATTTTAATTTGAATTAAGATTTTTTTTACTTAATTTTTTGTTGTTTGTTCATGTATTGTGCAGTTAAGAATCGATAGCTCATTGAACAATGAGTGTGTAAGTAATTTTTGTAATTTATTGTTAGGTTTCCATGCTCGCCGGAAAATCTCCACTACCTTTGAGTTATTCCCTTTTCTAGCTTGTTCATGATGTTTTGTGTAACAGCCCGCGCTTCCGGACTATTAAATCTAAATCAAAACTAAAACAAAATATAATTTACTAATTCTAAATCTCTATTACAAAGGTGTCTATTACAAAAGCGCAGCTAACGGAACCCCAAAAGTCAATCAACTCCAAATCTAAGTCCTCGAACCTGAATGCTATCCAACTTGAACTCTTAGATGAAACCTGAAATTATAAGTAATGAGCTATACAGCCCAGCAAGAAACCAATCGATCCAACTAGTAGGCCAAGTAACATGAACACATATAACAAAATACGATAATCTATATGATACGATATATGAAACAAACACTTTTGATACACTTTTTTGTTCTTATTCTTATTCGATACACACAATACACATAGCACATAGACAACAATAATTCCAAAATCAATAACTCATGCCAAGACCACTACAACACGGTAATAACGGTCCTAAATTTTCTGAAAACTGTCACAACAATCCGGTGACTGCGGTCCTCAGTTCTTATTCGATATTTTCACAAACCATGGCACAAATCAAAGATTCAGAATTATCATCTAGACACCACAGAGATACAACAATACGTATAGTTGTAACACATAATACTTACAAAAATATCATCACTTAGCCCATTTTTTGATAATCAAATATACACGCATAATACACAATTTTGAAAACACTAGTAAGATCGATCGAAAACTAACCTCTAAAACTCACCAGATCTGAATATAGCCCTTTTGACCCTCTAAACGACGTTATCTTGGAAAATACAAAACACGAAAGTTGTAGAGAATGAAAAGACTTTTCCGAAAAGCCCAGAATCACTGAATTCTGACTTACTATGAATTTTCTACGAATTTTACAAGACTACTGATTTTTGCTGAGAAGAGCCCTTACGAATTTTATTAATTAAAACGAGGAGGACGAATAAGGTGTATTTATACCGAGACAAAACCCTATATCTTAAACTACAAGTTATCCATATTAGAATTGGATCCAAATTTTAGGCCCATTAGTCTAACACAATTTTAAATCCTAGTCCTTATCTAATTTTAATCTTTTTTATTCTATTATTCTTTTATTAATCGAATTCTAAAAATTACGGGATATACATACTACCCTCCTTAAAAAGAATTTGGTCCCCAAATTCACAACAATCCTAAAGTTCGTGACACATCTACCCCTTGATCTACCAAAGGTGAAACTATGATCCACAAGATCGAATCCTAGGGAATGTACTAGTCTCATACCTAATACACTCCGAAAGATAGCCTGCTCTGGATACCAACTGTAACAGCCCGCGCTTCCGGACTATTAAATCTAAATCAAAACTAAAACATAAAATAATTTACTAGACACCACAGAGATACAACAATACATATAGTTGTAACACATAATACTTTCAAAAATATCATCACTTAGCCCATTTTTTGATAATCAAATATACACGCATAATACACAATTTTGAAAACACTAGTAAGATCGATCGAAAACTTACCTCAAAAACTGACCAGATCTGAATATAGCCTTTTTGACCCTCTAAACGACGTTATCTTGGAAAACACAAATGACGAAAGTTGTAGAGAATGAAAAGACCTTTCCGAAAATCCCAGAATCACTGAATTCTGACTTACTATGAATTTTCTACGAATTTTACAAGACTGCTGATTTTTGCTAAGAAGAACCCTACAAATTTTATTAATTAAAACGAGGAGGACGAATAGGGTGTATTACAAGTTATCCATATTAGAATTGGATCCAAATTTTAGGCCCATTAGTCTAACCCAATTTTAAATCCTAGTCCTTATCTAATTTTAATCCTTTTTATTCTATTATTCTTTTATTAATCGAATTCTAAAATTACGGGATATTACATTTTGACTATATTGCTCCGATTCAATGCTTCATGTGCGGTTTGGTAATAGTTTACATTAAGGTTATTGACTTTGGTAGAGTTACTGTGAAATTCATTTTTTATCGTTTAATCGGCGTTCGCTTTGTTTTGGCCGGAATTAGTTAACCGTTGGTTGTTTTGTTTGTAAATTTATATATAAATGTTAGATTTCCGAATCAATTTTGAGTGTCATAAGCTGAAAAACCGGACTGGGGTTTTGGATTGAACTTGGGCTGCTAGAAGGTGGGAAAACTCACCAGATTTTGGAAATTTTCCAAATTCTGGCATTTTTTTAAAACTGGTGTTCTTTAATTTGACCGAAGGACATTGAATTTAGAATTGTATCTTCGACCATATATAGTTGAATTTAATTATTGGGTGAAACTTTTAAATTTTTTCATAAAATTTAATAATTCCGGTCGTATTTAAACGGTTGTAATTTTTTGGTCGCAATTAAATGGTCTAATTTAGTTAAATACGACCGAACTTCTAAATTCGACTCCGATTATTACAACCGATTCAAAATCGGTCGAAATTAGGTAAATTTGACTGCGCGCGATTGAATTAAGCTCAATTCGACCGATTTTTTCGGTCGAATTTAGCCTTTTTACTTGTAGTGGTTAGTATAAAAATGTGTTTACATTTTTTAGTATCTTATCTATTATGTCTTGTTAGTCGATATATTAACATCTAAATTTTTAATAAGATTAAAAGTCTTACGCGTGTAACCGGATGAGTGCTTTAATAATTAACATTATTTATTTTATTTTTTATTCATTCTAGTAATTTGAATAAATAATTTGTTTATTCAAATTACTAAGATTAAAAATATGTGATTAATTTTGACAAATAATATAAATTTAGTTTTTATGAGATCAAATATATCATATTAAATTTCACAATTTGTTCAATTTCAAAATTCAAGAAAAATATTGAAATATTAATGAATTTTTGGTCAAAAAAGTTTTTAAATTTGTGATAAATCAAATCATCTCAACACTTAGGTATTTTATGTGTAAAATTATATTTTAAAAATGCTTCTTTGCCTAGAGATTTACCGTGTGTAAAATATATCATATTGAGTAACAAAAAATATATATTTATTTCGATTAATCAATCATTATATTTATTCAATCTAGTATCATATACAAACAAATATTGTAAAAATTGAGAGGAGCTAATTGATGAAAGTATCAATTTAGAATTAATATATATTCGGGATTAATTACATTTAATCTCACGACACACCACATGATTAATTAAAAACACAGGTCATGTTTGTTTCGAGAGATTTTAATCGGGAAAAATAATCTCATCATTATAAATTTTTTATGATTAAATTATCAAATTATATATTTACTTTGAAGTAGTAAGTTAACATTAGATTATAATGATGAGATTAAACCCTTATCTTTTATATTTTTCAATCTTATATTTGTTTACTAATGAATGGATAATAATTCTTCAGATAATAACTTCTTAAAACCTACTCTAACCAAGTATTACAGAGGAATATCAGATAATTTAAAGAAAGAATTATAATATCGGACTTGGGTCATATACCTTTAGAACCCTACTTAGAACTCTTAGAACTTTGTATTTTATATTTTGTAGTTTTGTATTTTGTATTAAAATTATGAGATATTTTAACAATTGAATTTAAGTAATGATCTAATCAAAATTTAGGGTTCTACAATAACATTTTCCTTATTTGTATTATTAATTACGGTTTACGAGCACAATTCTCTTTATTATGTAGTATAAATGTGCTATTTAGGTAGAATTCAAGTGTAAAAAATAACATTTTGCGGAAAAAATTCGTTTTATTTTGTATTTTACGTAGAGTTCAGGTGTATAATTTTGCCTTATTTGTAGTATTAATTAAAGCATTGCAATAAAATTGCAGATACGAAATGTTGTGTTTGTGTATTATATTCTAAAAATATTTTTAAGCCTACACAATGATGTTAAAAACATGTATATAGGTTTTAATCTCGAGATTCTGTTTCTAATTTAGGATTCTACAACACAACCCAGCCTTATATTTTAATAATTTTAAGGTTTTATTTTGAATGTTAGTCTTCTTAGAGCACCACCCAACTTGACTAATCTCTATCAAGTTTTTATACAATAAGCATGTAATTGGCGAAAATATAAAGGATTGTAATCATATCCTATACATAATAAAATGAAACAAACATCACCATAAGATATGGTTTATTGCTGAGTTTTGTGGGCTAACTTGGTACAATTCCTATCAAAAACCTGAACACATGTATAAAATTGCCATTTAGTAGGAATAAAATGTCTTAATGAATTTATATTTATGTTGTGCATGATTAGAAACGTTGGCAAAGTTGGCATGGTTGTGTCGAGGTTTGGAAGTTAGTGGCTTGACTTGTGTTTAATTCATAATAATAACATTTTCACCCGTGAATCTTTCATTTCACATATTATAAGTTTTTTAAAAGATTTTGTATCTTTTTTAGATGTTTGTAACTTTAAAACTTATAAATTAAATTTAGACTAACTTGCACTTTGTATCCCAGAACTTTGACTGAATTTCACTTTGATTTAATTACTTTTAACCTTAACAGTTGGCATCATAAATTTAGAAAGTGGTGACATTTTGCATCCTTTTAGTAGTTTTGACGTTAACTCACACGTTAACATTCATAAAGACATTTTTGATAATATTTTTATAGTCAGTTTACATCCTAGAATTTTCCTCGAATCTCATTTTGCACCCTAAAATTTTGGTATTAATATTATCAAAAAATAATTGTAATTCAAATTATCCTAAAATTTTGGAATTTATATTATCAAAAAATAATTGTATTTCACTTAATTGTATTGCAAACTATTAGAAAATTATCGAGTTATAATTTTTTTATGTTCACGTTATGAATTTAAAACTGGACCATTAGTTAATTTCGTCTAGTGTGAAATTTATAAAATTTTACGATTCACACGAGATTCACGAAATAATAATTAATTCAGTAACAATATTAAATTATATACTTAATATATTATTATGATTATATTAGTTATTTAGTAACAAATATATATTTATTATATCATTATTTTAAATATTTTTCATATTTAAATTAATATATTATTTTAATTTTAATAAATGATTAAATATTCCAATAAAGGAAAATTTGTAGGAATTAATCGAATTTTAAAAATTGAATCGGTCGGGTACTTTGCAGGAGATTAATCGGTTGAATCGGGGATTTTTTAGATCACTGATTTTAAGTATTGCATAGGTAGATATTATATATTATTACATAATCTTGACCGTTTAAATTAATTTTAAAATATTAGGATATGATTATCTTTATTTATATCCATTAAACTTATATTACTTAGCTAAGGTTTATTTACTATTTTTGTTAATATAATATTTTACTTCGACTAATTATACTTTATTCAAAATAATATCAAAACTTGGTAAAAGATAATTGAATTATTTTCAATAAATTCAATTGTTATACTTAAAATTGTTTTGGGATGCAAACTGTTACAATTTAAAATTATAGACCTAAAATGAGATTAAAGATAAATTATGGGATGTAGGTTGTAATTTATTTTTGCATAATTTTTTTAAAAATATACATTACCAGAAATACCCCTCTAACACATGTCTGACTTCATGTCAAAAATGTAAAATGGATGTTTATTTGCAGCTTTTCTAAACTTTGGGGTGAAAACTATTTTAGTTTAAAATACTAAACGTGAACTGAGATTAAGCCTAACTTTTGGGATGCAAAGTATAAATTAGTCTTAAATTTTATATGTTGTTACCATATTCGAAAATTATACCTTTTTGTAAGTTGTTAAATATTGAAATTTAATATAATATTATTAAATGAAATTAATACTTTAAGATAAAATACCGATTGAAACCAACCCAATTTTTTGATGTTTCGAGTTTAATAATATAACTAGTGCTAGGCACATGTCATTTTCTAGAGTTTTTTGTATGTATTATGCAATTATAATGTTCTTAGAGAAACTCCAACAATATCCCTATATAGGTTCTTATGTCAAATTTTAAAGAAATGGAGATAAAATTTCTCTCTAACAAGCTCCATGCCCCCTCTATAACATTCGAAGCTTTGAGTGCTTCCTCGCTTTTTGGAGTGAATACTCCTCCTCAACTATTATTATATTATATTTTTCTTTACCCGTCTATTTATTATAAATGACTTTAATAAGTAAAAAGATAGATAGAGAGTGAGTATAATGAGAATTGTTGGAGAAATTGTTTGATTTTGCCTTCTAAATAATTAGGAGCTCATTTGAGCTCATTTATTTATATTATTTGTAGTGAAAATGCAAGGAGGTTGTTGGAGTTACAATGTCTAACGTATATCAAATACAAATAGATTGTTTATCAATGTGTATTATTTATACAACACATTACCAAATTACACAACGTTTCTAATATACCTCATTAAGCAATATATATATATATATATATATATATATATATATATTCTTGTATGTGTTGTATAATTTGTATTTAATAAATAAATATAAACAGAGTAGTCCGTGTACATTTATAACAAAGCGATTAAACTTAATCTGTAGAATGCCGTTAGTATGTTTATAAATAAAAAATTAAAAATTAACATATATGTTGAATACAGAGTTGACCAAAAATTTTGAATTTTATTTAAATAAACTATATGTATTTGTCTATATTATTACTGAATTTACTACAAACAAACTTACAATTAACTTACTTAATTTAAAAATATAAAAAATGCATAACTGAAGTTAGAATGACTTGGAATCATAATATACAATAATATAAAATTTACATTACTGTTAATATTAAAGTTGTTTTTAATGAAGAATATTAGTTTTTGAAATTCAACATATGTATGTATGCGAAAATGTTAGTTTTTTTATTTACACTAGTGTTAACAAAACAAAGTAAGATTAAGTTATATGTATGTATGTGTTAGCATGTAAATTATTGTATGTTATATTTCTCAGTAAATCATGATGGTTTCAATTATTTATATTATGTACATGTATAATCATTATTAACATTTGAAGAGACAATTGATTACTTAAATAACATGCATTTATAATTATTCAAAAATTAAAAATATATGATAAATAAATTGGTATAATTTATATATGGTATTCATATTATTACTCATAAAAAATCCATATCTATTTTTTACGCAACCGAGTATCAATCATGGTTCTAACATAAAGATATATTATATATTCTTAAGACTTATTATTGATATTCATGATTTTTTTCAAGAACTCGAAGGAAAAAAATGTAATTATATTGTTATTTAAACTGTTTTTAAGTTTCTTTCATTACGACCCTAATATTTCTTCATATGATAATTTGATAACATTACATACTATTCTCATAAAATTAAATATTTTTCAATTCGATAAAGTTTTATAAATATGAGTTGAACTGGTTAATTGGTTCAAATTATTTAACAATATATATTTTTTCTTTAAATAATATAAAATGCATTGAATCAAATGCTACAATATAGTATATATATAACTTTTATTTGAATAATTCAAAATATTAGAATAATTCAGAATATTTGTACAATATTATATTGATCAAAGAATATTGCTTATCTAAAAAAATTCTTTTTAAAAAGTTAGTTTTTTTAAAGTGAAAAATGAAAAATAAATCGATTTAATATATCATCTTAATTTAACAACTCTCGTAAGATCTCATATCAAATTTCTAATATTCTTAAAATCGGGACAAATCCCAAAAATAATAATGCGTTATCGGTAAAGTTATTAATTTTAATATAAATAATCAATTGACTTGATCCTATAAAGTCCTCAAACACATTGATTTATATTAACATAAGATATTGAAAAAAATTCACATTATTAGTAAGATATTCTCACGAGCTTGAAAATTTAAATTTACTAAATGTAGAATGTGACCATATTTTCGGCTGGGTCACGTAGTCAGCTTTCGAGTATTTTTTGAACAATGGGCCAAGATCTGATTTAAAATTTGAAATAAACTAAAATGCATTGACTCATTATAATTCGAACTTATCTAAATATGTAATATCAATATTGATTATTTATATATAAGCGATTCTATTTTCAATAATTTAAAAAAAATATATATGTACATTTTAATTACTTTTTATAATAAAAAATATGTTAAAAATATATGAGATATATTTTCAAACTAAAAAATGATTAATAAATAAGATAATAATCCATTTATGTACTATGCCTACCTTTATATCTGGAATTCAATTTTTTAAAATTAACTGTACAAATATTCAAGTAACTATCCTTTTTTTGCGGGATTCAAGTAACTATCTTTAAAGTTAAATAAAATATTCATTTAGCATACTTACATATTATGTGTATGATAAAAAGCACATGTGACAATATGGTGTAGTGGTATGAGGTTGTATAGATGAATGAAATATCTCGAGTTCGATTCCCACAAATCACATGTTTATATAAATATTAAAAAGTAAGTGTAGTTTAGTCTTTTCAATGAGACTTTATATTCGGGTATTTATCTAAATGGAATTCAGGATTTTTAAACTAATAATATCTAGTTTTTGTTGATCTCGACTTACATTGTTATTTTTTAAAGTTGAGGATAAAATCCGAGGTGATATTAATCCAAAATATGAGGTCTATTTAAGGCATATCCCATTTTGGCCTTACCTTGTATGAGCCGATTGAAATAAGAAGTACAATGAGATAAAATATATATAATAAATAAGCCCATATTTTTTGGATTCATTGTCCGGGCTTTTACGCAAACTAGATTCGTTCCCGGACATATATCTATTTATTTAGAGACATATTTTTTAAGTAAAGTGGCCCCAAATGGAACAATTCAATAAAATATCATATTTGTCACTAATAAACTCTAAACACAATTGATTTTCTCTCAAGTGCTCAATTGTATTCGATTTCTATGAAACTCGTTTATATAATTGACAAAAAGTAAGCATGAGAGACCGAGAGAGTGCTAGAGAGATGAATGAAGAGAAATGACGAGAGAGAAATGCGTCAACTACAAGTTAGGGTTCATCAATCCCCGATCTTTAAAAAACATAGACATAGATGAATGAGCTTCATCTATGTCTAACTGTGGGCTACAACAATGTTTTAATTAATAACTATTCCAAACATGTTTTTTAATCTTATTTTATTCCATAAATTGGAAATAGTATCAAAATTTTAATTAAAATAAGATCAATTTATATTTACATTTGACTAATTAGATTAAAAATTGGAATAATAACCCGTCGCACATGCCAATTTATAGAATTTTTTGTGTTAATAAGTCATTTTTGGTTTTACATTTATTGCTAAAATCATGTAATATCTCAAGTATAATTATTCGAGGTATTAATGCATATAATTTGCAGGTAAAACCTTAATAATCTTTATAACATTCCTGATTTAACTCACTAAATGAATGATATGTTTTATTGTATACACAAACTTAAATTAGCACATATAATTAATTGATTAATTAGTATGTTCACAAGAAAATATGTTTAAATAAAATACGATATAATTATAAAAAGTAGTACTTTTGGTAATTTTCAAAATTTAAATAAAATTAGAATAAATTTAAATTTTTTATTGAATGGATTCAAAACAATTAATAAAATATAATCAAAACTATGAAAACATGATTCAATCACTATGTATGGGTTTGATGAGTACATGTCTTATTTTTAAACGATCCAAATATACATGTTTTGAATTATTAATATTGACGAAAAAATATAAAATATAAAGGAATTTTAAATATTATATTTCTATTATTAAAAATAATTTAAATTTAATCATGTTTTACTCGATGTTATTGATACTATAAATGTAACAAGACTTAATCAAATTTAAATTAAATTCAACTATAATTACTTGAATTTATGAACTATACCTAAAACAGTTAAATTTATAAATTCAACCCGAAGCGGTTGAATTTATAACTTCAACCCGAAGTGGTTAAATTTATATATTCAACCAGTTTCCCGTCGAAGGTGGACTCTTTGGATACTAGGCTCAAGACCCTGGAAACCTCAATCACTGAAATACACCTCCATCAAGCTCAACAAACACTACTTTTACAAAAGTTGGTGGCTGCATAAAACTCTACCTCCACTCAACTTGATGCTAACAAAAAGGGGGAGAAAGACTCTATTATTCGAGTTAGCCAGGGGGAGTCAACAAGTGAGGGGGAGAAAGTGCTCAACATACAAGTTAGCAAGGTAATTATTCCTGCAATTGCTTTCACTAAGCCACCAGCCATTGACAATATTTATCTGATCAAAATAGCAGCAGTTAAGTTGGAGTCAAATGACAAATTGAAAAAGCTTGATGTAGCAGCAGTTGAGTTAGAGCTAAACGAAAAATGGAAGAAGCTTGATGAAAACATCAAGAAGAAGTTTGGTACAATTGGAAAGCAAGACAAGGTCTTTTCTCACTTCTCTAGATTGAGACAAATTTCAGCCAATGAGATGAGATTAGGGAACATGGAAAGGGGTCAACCCTCATTAATCAAATCTCCAAAGGTTAATGTCATTTTTTAGCCAAAGGAGAACTATCCAAAGAACTCAGACAAAAATACATTAGACCTAATGTATGAAACCCCTAAGCCAGATGAGGAGAAGCTGCTTGGAAGGTCTATTGCTTTCTGCAAAGATACCAGAGACACGGAGTCAAAGAAAAGAATTGCTAAGATCTACATAAATGGTAAACTAATCTGTGTAGTGGCGGGACATCCACAGTTTGCAGAGGCTAAGAAAGAAGAAAATGTGAGGCTCAAATAACAACAAAAGCAAGCTACTTTAGATGCGAAGAACCTTGCCAAGAAGCCTATAATCACAGAAGCTTATTATCCTGCTGTGACGAAAGAGAATCTGATTAAAGAAAAGAAAGAAAAACAAAAGCAGCCTAAGAGGAACTTCAGATACAAACTCCCAGCAAAGAGGAAGCTAGATTTCAGTGAAGATAAGGAAGAGTGCATGCCAACCCAGTCTATAACTTCAAGTCAACCAGCCATACCTACATTGGAGGATGCTGAATTCAAGGTTGATCCTAACATTACTTTCCATGGTGAACCTGTAATTTCCACTAATGAACCTATAGATTGGGACAACCTGCCTCTTCTTGATCTAAACATTCCAATCTATGCCAAACCAAGAAAGATAAAGAAAAGAGTAGTCAAGATGGTCAAGCCTGTCAAACTTCAATCCAAGTTAGTGGCCAAACCCAAACCTATTGTGAACAAGGGAGATCAACTCTTCATATGTGACATCAAAGAATTCTCAAACATAAATCTTTATCTGGAAGAAATAAATGATGTTAAAGCTATTGATTCTTAGATACATCTTCCAGAAAGATTAGTCTTCAGATACAAGGGTGGAAGAGAAATGACATGGCCCCTACACAGAATTCTCAATGAAGGCTATTCTAATTTGGTGACTATCTTTTCCTCAATTAAGAAAAAATTTGGATTCAACATAGTTGCCAAGAAAATGGTACTAAAGAAGATTGAGGAGATAAGAAATATCCGGAGAGGATCAAATGCACTCCGAAGAGTATTGACAATTCCTTTCACTGGAGATAAAGTGCATTTGAGGCCTTACTGGATAATGGAGTTCAAAGATGAAAAGTGCATCAAAAGATTCTTCATATTGGAAGATCAGCTAAAGATTTCAAGCAATGAAACTCTCATGGAGATGCAAAAGGAGTTGGATCATACAATTGGAGATGAGCTTGAGTTCTACAAGCAACTCCAATATCAAATTGAGGAAAATAATGTGAAGCTGGGAAAGAAGTCAAGACAATCAAAGAAGTAATCTAAATTTGTTCAGCCTACAGGAGCCCTTGAAAAATGATCTGTGAGATACTCAACAAATCTTTCTCTGTAAGAATTTTCAATAAATTGCAACACCTGCAAATTTTATCCACTTTATTTCATTTTATATTCATAGAGTGTTTTATTATCATCATGTTTCTTTTAATTTATGGCTACAATTCTAATAGACATAAATTGAGGGAGATTGTGAGGAATATTTTGTGTACTTGATGATAACTTGAACAAAACACATAGCAGATTTTATTTCAGTGATTTTGTAGCTTTCAACGGATGATCATTTCAACATCCGTTGAAAGAGTAGCTTATGTAATAATAAGTTTAGTAGCACATTCCTGTATATTATAATGCCTTAGTGAACTAGATGTTGCAGAATGTTTAAGTCTTGTTGACTACTAGCTTGATATGCAAGACAGGTTGGTTAATTATAAATATTAGATGCCTTATAATCTTGTATAAATGAATTGGAGTTAACTTCCAACAAAAACAATATCAACGGATGATTCAGAAAGTCTCAATGGATGCTCAACTAAAGCTTCAACGGATGATTCACATAGTCTCAATGGATGATCAGCCAAAGTTTTAACGGATGATCAACCACAGTTTCAACGGATGATTCAATGAAGCTTCAACGGATGTTCAAATTCAAAAGAGCAGTTGATAGTGACTTGACAGTCACATACATTGATTGTATGCAAATGGAATGTGGTAGCCTATTTGCAGGGTTTAGAGAACAATGAAGAATTTCCATTTCCATCCTAAACTGAAGATATTCAAAGATGCTGGATAGAGAAATGAAAGGACATGAAATTAGACTAGAAATATTTTGTCTTATTAGTTTGTCTTTTTATCACTAATATATATATATATATATATATAAATATATATATATATATTGACATCCATACGGTTGGATCAATGAAAAATATTTTTAAAAAAATTGAAATACCAATTCAGGATTAAACATTATGTAGGTGTACTAGTCAAACTAATGTTTGACTTTTAAAATGGCAAACCAGATAAAAGTATTTTTATCTGAAACTTTGATTATATCGCTGAAAAGTATTTTAAAAAAATCGAAACATCAATTCAGGACTAAACACTAGTTAGTTGTACTACTCAAACTAATGTTTGATTGTTAAAATAACAAACTAAATAAAGTTATTTTAATATGAACATTTGGTTATATAACTAATATATATATCTTTTGACATCGATACGGTTGGATCGATGAAAATTATTTTTGAAATAATCGAAACACCAATTCAGGACTAAACACTATATATGTAGTTGTACTAGTCAAACTGATGTTTGACTTTTAAAATGGCAAACCAAATAAAATTATTTTGATCTCAAAATTTGGTTATATAACTAATATCTATATATATATATCAATTGACATCCATACGGTTGGATTGATGAAATGTTTATGTAAAAAAAATCAAAATACCAATCAAGACTAAACACTAGTTAGTTCTACTAGTTAAACTGATGTCTCACTGTCAAAATGGTAAAACAAATAAAATTAATTTGATCTGAATCTTTGATTATATCAATAATATATATTTTTATTAACATCGATATGGTTGGATCGCTGAAAAATATTTTAAAAAAAATCAAAACATCAATTAAGGACTAGACACTAGTTAGATGCACTACTCAAACTGATGTTTGACTGTTAAAATGGCAAACCAAATAAAGTTATCTTGATCTGAAAATTTGGTTATATCACTGATATATATATATATATATATATATATATATATATATATATATATATATATATATATATATATATATATATATATTGTGACGCCCTCAATCTCGCGGTTAGGAAATGAAGACCCACACAACTCTAATCTACTAATTAAATAAGCATAAACCCCAATTACCTACTAACAGGATCAAACAGGATAAAGTATGATACAAGATTACAACTACCAATCATAAAATATAACTTACAACCCCAAAATAAATTCAAATACATAGTCGATCCCGGCTTGGAACCGACGAATAACCCATTTTATCTTTACAACTCTGTGACTAAGCGCTTGCTCACTCAAAAATACTACTACCTGCTCTGGCAACCGGAAGCCCTCAACATGATAGGGACCACCAGGTACGCTCTTGCGAGCAGTGCGCCTAAGCCTGACCATCTTCTTGCTTAACTGCCATGGTTAGATTAAAACAAAACATATGAGTATAAAACTCATCAAGTAACTATAAAGGAGTTCTACGATATAAAACCCACAACATACTTTATCAATCTCAGGGCATTCTAGTTTATCATATCTAGGTGGCAGATTTATATCTTTCGGGTTATGAAGGAATTTTTTTGGCTTTCAATGAACAAGGCTCAAAGCAGGGGGAAAGCCGACATTCTTCACAAATCATTAAAGGATCAAAACAAATCTTTCAAATGGAAAGCGATAATCTTTTCATTATATGGAATTAATTGTATGATCAACAGAATTAAAATCAAGGTTCATGAACTATAAGCTTCACAATATCACAATCAACTCTTATCAAAGCAATGTAACCATTTTCATTTTTCTATGAATCAATTATTGAGTAGGAAATTTCAATTCCTTCTTAAAATCAATATGGAACCCTTGATTGGACCACTTTATCTTTTATTTCATTATGATACGGGTGATCAGCCCGTACAGACCTTCATCCGGTCTTTAAGGTACAAAATGGCATAATTCCAGCTTTAAACTGGACTAGCCCCGCTAGCCTCTTACTATAACCGGACTAGTCCCACTAGCCTCTTATGTCCCAATCTAATCCATCAAGAATTCGTTCAGAAAACCTTGAGTTGAAAAAAATAGGTTTTCTAAATTCATTTTATCATTACCAAGAATATGTAATCATTCGGACTCTTTCAAGTCGAAACTCATTCTTAGATTCAATTTCAAGAAATCAAAGTTAAGGAAATGAATCAAGGATAAGAAGGTGCAATTCTAGGGGTCTTTGAATCAATGATAACAAGGTACTTAAGTTAGAATAAACAAAACAGTTTCGAGGATCAATAGGGAATATGGTGATCAAGGAGTGTAGCATCATTACAAAGGATTTGTAAAGGTACTTATAGGGTTTATAACAGTTCATGGTATGACAAAATAAGCTTATCAATATCAGTTTTACAAGATCAAAGACAAGGTATCTCAAATCCGTTGAAAGAGTAACTTATGTAATAATAAGTTTAGTAGCACATTCCTGTATATTATAATGCTTTAGTGAACTAGATGTTGCAGAATATTTAAGTGTTGTTGACTACTAGCTTGATATGCAAGACAGGTTGGTTAATTATAAATATTAGATGCCTTGTAATCTTGTATAAATGAAATTGAGTTAACTTCCAACAAAAATAGTCTCAACGGATGATTCAGAAAGTCTCAACGGATGCTCAACTAAACCTTCAACGGATGATTCACATAGTCTCAATGGATGATCAGCCAAAGTTTTAACCGATGATCAACCACAGTTTTAACAGATGATTCAATGAAGCTTCAACGGATGTTCAAATTCAAAAGAGCAGTTGATAGTGACTTGAAGGTCACATGCGTTGATTGTATGGAAATGGAATGTGGCAGCCTATTTGCAGGGTTTAGAGAATAATGAAGAATTTCCATTTCCATGCTAAACTGAAGATATTCAAAGATGCTGGATAGAGAAATGAAAGGGCATGAAATTAGATTAGAAACTTTTTGTCTTATTAGTTTGTCTTTTTATCATGTAACTTGGTGATATATAAGCCAATTGTAGCAATTAGAACTTTAAAAAATCTATTCAAGTTAGTAAGCAATTACCAAAGAAATATATAAGGAAAAATCTGTAAAGAATTTCTCTATTATTGTAGTTCAACTTGTAAGAAGACGTGTACGACATTGTAACACAGAGTTCTCTACTTAATATATATCTCTGGTGGAAATGTTCAATCCACTAGAAAATTTTTAAATACTTGTACTTGATTACTTTGTGTTTTGATTTCTATACTACTTTCATTCTGTACCATTGCTAAATCAAACACAGTTATATAGTAAAACATTTGGAAAATCAATTTCTTCAAGATTGCCTTATGTGATATACTAAAATTTTATGAGTTCTTTTGGAAATGTAATATTAGTCGATCGGTACATACTTCTTTGTCAAAATCCGTATTTTTAATGCTTATTTTTTTGTTAAATTTTCTTGAGAAATTATATAAAAATAAAAACAGTAGTAAAGTGAGCCCTAATTTAGTTAATTTAATATTTTACAGACTAGTGTTTGCAAGTCCACAGAGTTGAAACATAAAGTTTTGAAATGTTTATTTTTAATAATCTGATTTTAGAAATTTCAAAATTGTAGTTGTGGAAGAAGTAGGGTTGGTCATATATTTTGTTTAGACGAAGGGTTAGTCATATGTTTTTATTAACAAGAATGTTTCCCCAAGGGTAACTAATTTCCCTTTTTGCTATAGCTTTTGCTATAAGCTTATTTCCCTTACAGGTGCTAGTATCTGAATCTTATATTGATTTTATATCATATAATAAAATCTCATCTTCTTCTATTTCTCTGGATAGTAATAATCTTTATATAATATTTACAGTACTTGTTTCATCTATATAAATGAATAAGCCTCGGAGTCCTTCCTGCAAGATTTATATCTTGTTGCTTATATCTCAGTTTTATTTGTCTATATGCTGGTGCATCTTCATTATTCTTGTAGTCTTGCTTTAAAATGAAGAAGTGTGGTTCTGCAGCCTGAAAACGTGGAGAGGCCAATAATTCGATATCTATAGATGGGGCAACGACTCCAGTTGTGCAGCGAGAGGAAGAACAAAGCTCTCGGCATTTCTGGTTGGGGTAACTCTGTTTCCTTGTTCGTAATTTGCCTTTTAATTAGCATATATTTCATTCATGCTATGCAGATGTCTTAAAAAAATTTACATTATTTTGATGGTTTGAATATTATTCTGACGCATAAATATCGGTTTTCTGAAGATTTAATATGTCTATGTGTGGTCAGGCGATATGCCTTGAATGTGAAACAAACATCTTTGCAGAGTTGTAATCCTGTGCCTTCTTTAGTCGAGCACAGAGCAGGTGGAGGTAGATCTAGTTGTATCATGTTTCAGTATTACATTTTTTATTTCTCATTTTCTGTTTTTTTCGGTCCAATTTCTTTTTATATCTAAGGACTCTATTTCGAATTCTTCTTTTAATTGTTATGAATCTTTAGTGCAAGTTGATTGGGAACAGATGCTATTGCAGGAGACTCTTATAAAGCTGCCATTGAGGTTATCATCTTGGATGATAGTGAAGACGAAGAAGTGGTTGAGTTAGCCGTTTCACCGGAAAAACTGACAATGGCTGAAGGGAAGGTATCAGCTGGAAATGGCGCCACAACTATTACTCTGCAAAAAACAGAGAAAAGGCCTTCTTTAGACGAGGGTAAGAATATAATAATTGAACTTGAAAATGATGGTTAGACTTCTCATTTTCTTTATCTAACAATTCTCTATCCAAATGGCTTGTAGTTAAGAGTCTTTTTTTAATATTTACAGGACAAGAATTCGATATACAACCCCAGGAGACGAGAAAAGCCATTGGTGAATTATCTCTCCCTTGGGGAGACACCGAAGTTGAAGATAATGATCAGACTTCTGGTTTTCTTAAGCGTCCACGAAACGTAGACAAAGGCTCTCCCTGTGGCCGAGCCCTACTTGATGATCTGAATGCTAAAATTGCAAGTACAGCTAACACCCTGCGGAATCAGAAGCAGCAGAGTAGAAATTTCTCTAGTAACAGTAATCTGGTATGGAAATTTAATATTTTTAATATATATTACGGATTTCTTTTCATGATATTTTGTAATTCCAGTGTATCACATATATGTTCTTCTCCTATCTGTCTCCACATCTTACTTCGGTCAGAAGTAACTAGAAACAACAATAACTCATTGCCCTGCTTTGTTACAGGATCTTTCTCTCAGCCTCTGCATTCCCGGAACAGAAGGGAATCAGAAGGTGAAACATGAGGGTATTTCTGTTTAGAGTCAAAGCAAGAGGAAGGGCACTTTTGATGCATTCCATAATGTGACGGCTTCATCACTGAAATCGCGTAGGCGGATGGAAATGGGAAAGTTCCTTGAAAAGCCCTTTACTTCCTATGAAATTATTGATTTAGAATCAGAAAACACTGATGGTAGAACCAGACCAGTGACAACTGCTTATGCTAAACTTGGTAAAAACTGACTTCTTTAGTAAAATCTTTGAACTTTCACCTGATGTAGCTAATATTTACTCCATTTAAATAATTTGATACAGCAAATGCAGATCCAACCCCGAGAAAGTATGAAAAAGCTACTGGCGAGTCATCTCGCCCTCATGAAGACGAGCACAAAGTACCTGTAAAGAAATCTGGCACTGGAGCAAATCCCCCGGTTGAAAATATTTTGAATATGGAAGCTCCACAAATTGGTCGACCACTTAGTCCAATTAACGAAGTGTGCATTCTGAGCAGAAACCCAGCAGATATCAGTGTACCAGGTCCTGACAACATCTACATGATTCAAAACTTGTAGTTGGGATATCAGCATTAGCCATTATACGCAGTTCTACATGCAAAAAAGATCAAGTGCTAGTTTTTTTTTTGACAAATAAAAAGCAGTTTTCATTAACTTGAACATAATATAGTCCGGACAAACCCCCAACTGCCGATACAACCAGGTTGAAAAACAAATAACATACTAAAAACAATTAAATGATTTGTTTTCTGATCGTTTAACATACTGAAATTTAAAATTCTTGAAGTTAAAAACCAAATCAAAGACATTCCCCCACCAACATCCCTGAAAACAGCAACATCACAATTGATCATATCAAGTAAAAATAATTGTTAGCCTAGTGTTCCCTATCACATAAACTGAGATTGGAGAAGACGCACATCAGCTATCTACTTGTTGAATACCAGCTATAGACATGCCGAAGGCACCCTAACTATCTACATGCCGAATACCAACTATAGACATGCCGAAAGTGTCAACCCTAAAAGGATGAACAATCTTTGTTTCTGAAAGATGAGCTCTTGCAATCACTACAAGAAAACAAGGCTAAATACAACCGCACAAATTCAACCGGTTTCGGTTGAATTTAAGGGCGCGGCTAAATTAAGCCGCATGCGGTCGTATTAATATACGGTTGTATTTAAGCGGTCAAATTTAGTACTAATTACAACCGAATAAATACAACTGTATTTATATGCAACCGTATACTGTTGAGTTTAACCGTGCTCCTAAATTCAACTGCATTCGGTCAAATTTAGCCTTACTATTACAACCGAATAAATATAACCGTATTTTTATGCAATTGTATATGGTTGAGTTTAGCCGTGCTCCTAAATTCAACCGCATTCAGTCGAATTTAGCCTTACTAATTACAACCGAATAAATACAACCGTATTTTTATACAACCGTATACGGTTGAGTTTAGTCGTGCTCCTAAATTCAACCGCATTCGGTCGAATTTGCCTTGCCAAAAAATGGATGGAATTTTCCCGTCAACGAATTTTGTACTAAATTCAACCGATTTCGGTCGAGTTCGATTTTTAAAAATGGTGGAAAATTTTTGAAAAAAATATAGAATAAAATTTACACGAAATTTATATTTTAGTTCTTGCAAAAAATATTTTTATGGTAGTATATTTATGGTTCAATTAATAAATATAGTTTGAATTTCAATTTATTTTGTATTTGTTTTAAAATATAATCCAACCATACGGATATGAAAATTGTCAAAAATAAAAAAGTTTACGAAAAATGTAAGTAATTTGAATATTTAAATTTTAACTATTTTTACAAATTGAATTTAGGGCGTGAGATCTTAACACTAAATTAGTTCGACTAGTACTTCTTACTAGTGTTTAGTCTCATACTGATATTTCGATTTTTTCAAAACTTTTGTGAATGATCCAACCTTACAAATGTCAAGATCTATATATTTTAGTGATATTATAAAAATTTTAGAAAAAAAATTGTATTTAGTTTGCAATTTTAATAGTCAACTAGTAGTTTGACTTGTACTTCTAAATAGTGTTTAGTCCCATATTGATGTTTTAATTTTTTTTAAAATATTTATCAATGATCTAACCGTAAGGATGCAAAGATCTATATAGTTTAGTGATATGATAAAAATTTTAGAAAAAAATAGATGTATTTGATTTGCTATTTTAACAGTCAACCAGTAGTTTGATCAGTACTCCTTAATAGTGTGAGTCTAATACCAATATTTTGATTTTTTAAAAAATGTTTATGAATAATCCAATGGTACAGATGTTAAGATATATATATATATATATATATATATATTAGTGATATGATAAAATTTTTAGAAAAACATAAATTTATTTGGTTTGGCATTTTAATAGTCAACTAGTAGTTTGACCGGTACTTCTTAATACTGTTTAGTCCCATATTGATATTATAATTTTTTAAAAATAATTTTAGAATGATCCAACCATAAGGATGTGGAGAAATATATATATATATATATATATTAGTTATATGATAAAAATTTTAGAAAAAAATAAATTTATTTGGTTTGCTATTTTAACGGTCGACTAGTAGTTTGATATGTACTTCTTAATAGTGATTAGTCCCATATTAATATTATGATTGTTTTGAAAATATTTATGAATGATCCAACCTTAAGGATGTCAATGTCTGTATATTTTACTGATATGATAAAAATTTTAGAAAAAAATAAATGTATTTGGTTTGCTATTTTACCGGTCAACTATTAGTTTGACCAACATTTCTTAATAGTGTTTAGTCCCATATCGATGTTTCGATTTTTTAATTTTTTTATGAATAATCCAACCTTAAGGATGTCAAGATATATATATTTTAGTGATATCATAAAATTTTTAGAAAAAAATAAATATATTTGGTTTGCTATTTTAACGGTCAACTAGTAGTTTGACCAACACTTCTTAATACTGTTTAGTCCAATATTGATGTTTTGATTTTTTAAAAATTGTTTATGAATGATCCGACCTTAAGCATGTCAAGATCTATATATTTTAGTGATATCATAAAATTTTTAGAAAAAAATAAATGTATTTTTGTGATAAAAATTTCACTGCATACTATTTTGAATGGAATTTATCATAAAACATATAAAAATCACAATTTCAATTTTTTATTAAAATAATGAGTAGTTAAAATAAATTATAAAATTATAATATTTTAAGAAAAAGTTTAAAAATTAACAATGTTTGTTTTATAAAAATTATCCGAATTTTAATTTTCATAACAGAAAATACGTAATATATGAACTGAATTTATAAATTGACACTCCGTAAATTCAACTGACTGTGGTCGTATTTAGCCTTTCCACGTCAGCGATCCGCGTGCTTTAGATCCAACGTGCCAAATTTAAGCAGCAGAGATAATCCAACGGTTGATATTATATTTTATAAAAAAAATAAAATCCCCCCTCTCTCTTTCCTTATTTTAAACAATTCAATAACAAAATAATTATAAACTAACACCGTAACACATTAATTCTATTTTATATTCCTCCCTTATCCTATCCCTGTTACTCAACTACAAATCCCTGGTTTCTACACAATCCACCGCCACAATTCGCCGCCGGCGAACACCTCTCCTCACCGCCAATCTCCGACGGCAACACCCTCCCATTCATAAACAACACCCTGCCATTACTGTCACCACTGTAATTCCCATGCTCTAATTCATCTACACCATCCACATCAAAAATCACATCATCGAACCTGCGTTCAACCTCGAGAAACTCCTTGTCACTACAAAGCCTTCCCCACCAACTCCTCCTCCGTCTAAGAAGACTCTCGACAACAGTTTTTGTGCCTCTCTTGTTTGATTTCACAGCTTGAGGGGGGATGAGATCTAGAGTGATGGAGATGAGAGAAAGCAACGAGGGGGAAGAGAGAGAGAAAGGAGTCGTTGTGGTGTGTCACAACCGTCGGTTTCCGGCCGGTGATGACCACCGGTTTTGATGAAGAAGAAAGATGACGATGGTGATTGGTGATGTCTCTGTTTATTTTACTTATGATCTTTGTTTCTTTTATTTATTCTCAATATGTATGTTTATTTTCATCAATTTTAGTCCTTTTTGTATTGTTTTGTGCTAAATTCTTGTTTCAATTTTTATTATCCCTTTTAGTAGTACATCAATTGTATTCGAGTACTATTTAGTGTTAATTGTAGCTGTAGTAGTAGTAATTGATAAAAAAGTGTTTACTATGATGAAAACACGAATATAACAGGACACGACTTGCCTTGGTTGCCGGATTTTTTGAAACTCACCGGAATCTGAGAATTTTTGGGTGAGATTTTTTTAAAAAAAACAGGTGCTTGTTAATTCGACTGCATTCGGTCGAATTTAGAATAATATTTTAAACATTATACGGTCAAATTTATATTTCAGGCGTACTTTTCAAACAATTTCAAAAATTCAATTTTCTAGGCGGGATTTTTAATCTGAAATTGAAAAATCAAATTTAACTGAATATAGTTATATTTAAGTGGTTGTATTTAAGAGGTTGTATTTAGCCGTTCGTTTAACCAGTTGTATTTAGTGTAAATACGACCGGTCTACTAAATATGACTCGAGTATTTTCGACCGGCTCAAAAAACGGTTGTATTTAGTTAAATACAACCGAATTCAGTTATATTTAACTAAATACAACTGTTTTTTGGGCGGTTGTATTTAGGCATTTTTTTTGTAGTGAATAATCACCACTGTTCCGGATTCGATAAAGGTTTTCCAGATGACCCAAAATATCAACAAAATCAGTTTCAACAAATCTAACGCCAAATAAACCCAATCATAACTGAGCAAAAATATAACAAGACACTCCAAAAGTAGAGACAAAACACACACTCC